>NC_091117.1:38725000-39025000 GCF_040183065.1 Periplaneta americana | reverse complement strand
TTTCAACATTTTTTCCTCCATTGCTGTATCTTGTACAATAATGAAAATTACTATGTATAAAACACTGTTCTTCTGCTATATGAAACAAATATTTTCAGGATAAAAAAAATTACTTATATATATATATATATATATATATATATATATATTTTTTTTTTTCAGAATTCAAATTGGTGGCAGTTCACTGTGCAGTGATGAAACGTTTCCCTCATAACTCATATTATATCTACTGTATAATATGATGCAACATGACTTCTCTAATTTGATAGGTTGTCTGATAAAAAATAAATTCATTTAACAAAATGGTCAAATATCAGTATTTTCTAGTAACACAAAATAAAAAAAAAATCTTTATTAAGGAATGTAGTTGAAAGAGCATGACAATGTAAACACGGGTTTCAGCAATAAAATAAAAGAAAGAGAACATGAATAAGTTAAAAATTGTATGAGTTATGAGGGAAATGCTTCATCACTGCACAGTGAACTGCCACCATTTTGCATTTTGAAAAAAAAAATATATATAAATAATTTTTTTAATCGTAAAAACATTTTTTCATATAGCAGGACAGTGTTTTACACATACAAATTTTCATTATTGTACAAGATACAGTAATGGAGGAAATGAATGTTGAATATTTCCAAAACTGTTACTGCAGTAAGCTGTACCTAACCCCTTAATGTAATATACTCGTACTTGACTTATCAGAAAACATGAATATGAAATTAACGTTTATTTAACCTGAGCCCACCCCATCCACATCCACAGGCGAGATTGTGCACCGCAGCATACCTTACTGATATCTGCAAACATGTCACACGACTGTGGACAGAGGTTGCATTAGTAAAAAAAACCAGCTTAGTTCGGACCCAACTTTAGTCTCGTTCTTCTTGTATACGTAATGTATTAGCGTGCAGAAATAACCTGCAGGAGTTAATAATACACAACAGATTAAAAATTACGTTCAACGCATAAATTCATAAATGAAAATGTATACTTAAATTACAGTAGTTTTCCCACGTTCCACTTTTGAAACAGCGGGCAGTAATGGGTTAGGCAACAGTTTTTTGCGGTATCTTAATTGAACCAGGCAATTTTTTGTTTTTAATGTTTTTATAGTACTGGAACTCTTTAATTCTTCGACAGTATTATTGTGGACGGTATTTCCTGGACCATTCTATGATCGAATATTTCTTTTGTACTTTACAGTCAATTGAAAAGAATTAAGTCGAACTGCAAACTTGCTCTTTACTTGACCAAAGTGACTTGATATGATTTCAGTTTCGTGTGGTGTGGAATAAATTATTAGTGTTTTTGATGATTTTTTATTACTCAACTCATTTATCTCTTTAATCTGTGAATAATTTTCTCTTACGAAGTACAGCGGAAAGCCAGTTCTAGTGTTTGAACATGAGACCACCTCATTTCGTCGCTCATTTAAATGTAGGAAATGAGTGGGTTGGTGGGAGCATAAATAACACAGAAGTCTGGTTGCTGTCGGGCGACGCTTGTTTCGAGTCCCGAACACGAATCGCTCTGATAAGGCGACACGCGACTCTGCCAACAGGTCCGCGTTGCTACTTGCCGCTGCCCTCGTTTGTCTCTTGTTTATCTTCACTTGTAGACACTCTGCTCTAAGAAGCTCTAATTATTTGTTAAGTGCTTCTGATTATTTTCTTTAACTTCTGATAATGTCACACTTCATACGAATTTTCTAATAGCTAAGTTATTATTATTATTATTATTATTATTATTATTATTATTATTATTATTTTACATATCTCGGATACACATTATCTTTTTTCGATGAAGTAGACATTTCACACAAAATTTCTAAATACACCAAAACAATGGGAATAATTAACAACATTATGAAACCTTCCCTAGTACAAAGGCATACTAGAATTCGCCTATACAAGACCTTGGCGAGACCTGTACTTTGTTATGGCAGTGAGGCATGGACATTGAGTAAAAAAAAAAGACGAAAGCAGAATAACGGCTAATGAAATTAAATTTATGAGATATACAGCGGGATATACGAAATGGGATCACAAACGCAATGAAGATGTAATGGAAGAATTACAACTAGAACCTGTAATTAATCACGTAAAACATTATCAGAAAAACTGGATAAATCATCTGCATCGCATGCATAGAGATAGAATCCCAAAAGTCATGCTCCACTATCGTCCAAACGGGAAGAAATCTCTCGGTCGTCCAAAGAAGCGCGGATTGAAAATTCAATTGTGAGATCGTAACAGGCCATTTGGCCTAATACTTGAAGGGAAGAACAAGAAGAAGATTATTATTGCTACTGCTGCCATAACACTGCGTGAACCCGATCAAAATGTTCAGTTTTCTTAGTTTCAACCACATAAATTTACGTCCAAGCAAAGTGATAATTTAATTCTGTTTTCAGTATTCTTTCTGCTGAATGTAAATATAATCCATTCTTCAACATTTTTTCAACTTTTATTGTTGATCGGGTCGCTTCAATAGGCGGAGTGAATTCGATCACACAATATTTTATCTTCAGTAATCTCACTAGAGGTTTTGATTTATCTAGACTGTAGAGAAAATGAAAATTCGAATGCGATTTAATTGACTATTACACGATTAGAAGAAAGTATATAAAGATTATAAGAAATGAAGTACTCTAATACAATAAAATATTGACTTACTAAAATACTAAACTGTCTTGAAAATGTATTATTGTACATCTCATCATTACAAATATTCCGCTAGATGGCAGTAGTGTATCATGATCAGCTGTTCTCTTTTTACCAGTTCTGCCAACTATACAATTTTCATTGAACTCTATGGACGGTTACTAGTCAAGAAGGCTTTGTTGACTGTTTCATTTTTATTAAAACAGTTGCAGTCCACTTCAGTTATCAATATAATATATTAAACAATCTCTGATAGCTTACGTGACTATCCATAATCTCATAGGATATAGCAGAAGCTATAACATAACCTAAATAATATGTGCAAGGTAAATGATAGCGAGTTTTAATTAAGGTTGATGAAATAAACATGAATAATTTTAAAAGGTAAAATTATTGAAAATACAATGTTGTCAAACAAGGAAACAAATACTAGGAAAGTGATAAAAACAAATGCTCGGAAGATGATAAAAAATTCTAGGGAGATGATAAATAGTGTAGGATAAGCAACCATGCTTGATTGAAACATGTCGTTCCCTATCGTTTTATTGATCAAAAATAATATTACATAGTGAAAGTGTTATAGTCATTTTAAATCGGCTACATACTATCAGTAATTGAAGTATTTTAAAAGTTTTAACAACTATTTCAATATTTAAGGCAAAATGTAATTATAACAAGATAATAAATGACACATTGTTGATGTTGGAATTTCTTTTTTTAATGGTTTATTTTACGACGCTTTATCAACTGCTATAGTTATCTAGCGTCTGACTGAAATGAAGGTCATGATGCCAGCGAAATGAATTCAGCGCCGAAAAGTACCCAGCATTTTTCTTGTTGAGTTCAGGGAAGACCCCTGGAATAAACCTCAACCAGGTAACCTGTCCTAACCAGGATTTGAACCGGATCCGCTCGTTTCACAATCATACATGTTAACAGTTACTCCACAGCAGTGGACTAAAATTTCTTAATTTAACGTATTCAGTATCGTAGTGTTCAGTATTAAAGAATATAGGTCTATGCGAGTATTTCCCGCGTTGCAAAATTTGTCGCACCACGTTTCGAACTACCTGCCTTTCTAATTCTGCAGAATCTTCAATGTTACCCTCTTCCACTTTCTTTCGGAGAAGCTAATAGAAGTCCTCTCCTATTTTTCTATGCACTCTGCTAATGAAATATATTATTCTTTTCTGAGTGGAAAGTCTTACAATAGCGAAATCATCTTCTGATAACAAAATTTATCATTCAGTGTCATGTAAGGGATCCTATATTCTTCCAAAGGAATTTCTAATGCTTAATTTTCCTAATTTGATACCTTTCATCGCATTACAAAGGCACACTGAGTTATAGGCCTAATTGCACTTTCTTGTTGGTTCTAGCTTCCTTGCACATACCTGCATTGTTGAATTTTATTTATTGCGTAATGGAAATTACGTAAAGAAGCAACCATAAATTACCAGATTCTCCATTATTTATCCACGTGATTGGAAACATCACTACAATAAAAAGGCACAAAATAAAAACGAAAATAATATCTCTAATATCTCTAATATTTTATACTATAAGTAATCCTTAAGGGACTCTTATGAAATTAAATTTTGTGTTACTTTCCCTATTAACAGAATATGTAGTGAAATATAGTATAGATACGGAATTAAAAAATAGGCCGAATCTTGGTAGCAGTTCTCCTCTAAGTAGGCAACAAGTTTCGCAAGACTGTCCATAAGTAGCATACATTTAGCGCCCTTGTTTATTGCCCATGCACAATGCGTTGTATCTGGAACTTAGTCAAATTAGGTGGCCCAAATTTTGTTTCTGGGTCTGTACAAGCTTTCTACAAGAAATTTTCAATACAAAAATATAGCACACCTCTACAATCCGTCTCGCTACTGAATACTGTGGGTTGCATGTGATTTAAATATCAATTGGACGGAGTTATGCAATAAGAAACCAAGCGCCAAAAACCTGTTTCGAGATACTGGCTATTGAAATAAATCTGTTTTTTTTAATATATAAAACATTTTATGCAAGAAGTATTATAACATTCATACTATTACAAAAAAATTACACAAATAATACCAAAAAAGGCTAACCGATTTTTAATAAGAGACCAGCAGTTTAAGTAATATTTCAAAGCAAAATAAATAAATTAATTTTATGCAGTGAACAAATTTTTTGCTTATAAATAGCAGCATAAATCAGATATCGCATTCTTGATTTTTTCCGAGTTACATTAGCCTGCCATCAACAGATCTGTGCAAATATCTCATTCTTTTCAAATTGTAGGTTGGTCTATTATTGCGTAACTCCGTCCAATTGTTGTTGACAAATTATCTTTCTTAGAAACGTGAGTGACAGTGCTTTAAAATTACCAGCGACATCTGTGAACAAGTCTTTCTTCAAAAAAAATACATCATTGATGGTTCCTCCACAATTTCTTCAATTTCTTTCGGTTGAATTGTGGGACATTCTCTAAACGCATACGTTGCCTGTCTTAGCCTAGGCACCTAGTAAGAAAATTACATTGCACAATATAGAACGGCAAATCAATCGTAGTTTCGCAGAAGATAGTCTGCAATCCATCTTCTCTTAAAAATCCACTCCCATGGGTTTGAATTGACGTAAGAAGCTATGCTAAGTTATCTGGAATGATTACATGATGGAAGAATTGCTTCTTCTGGCACAAATAATGTGTTTCTTTATTCGAGGAGAGTTGGAGACAAATTAAGTTGTTCATTAACATCAATAAGCTTGGCTGGAGTCGTTCTTGACCTCGCTGTAAGAAACATGACGCATGTTGGTTCAACAGGGAAGGGAGCATTGGGCCGTTGCTATGGCAACAGCTGCTGTTGCAAGACGATCGCCTAGCGGCGTGATGGATAGGCAACTCATCGTGCACTGGAGCGTAGAGACGATGCCGAAATGCAGGCGTTTAGAGACAGACTCGTGTGTCCTCTCATAACTTCAGAGGAATTTCACTACAATGAAAATTTAACTACGTTATTCGTCTTCTGCATTAGAAGTTTTATAGCTGTGAGAAAGTTTCATTTCTTCTTATTTGGGGGTGAGAAAACAAAGCGATACACGTGCATGAAATATGGTTCTAGGGAAACTCTGTTATTCGCTGCGTGCTTTGAAAAAGCAATAGCCTCCTAAAGGAAACGGAAGTGAGACCCATTTATGCGCCTCGAACTGAGAACCAGAACGCCTGAAACCTTCAAGTCTGTGAGGCTATTGAATGGCTGTATGTAAATTTCATTTGATGTGATTCTGTATCTAGGAGAAAAGCATTTCTGAGAATCTATAATCTTTGATTATACTGCAGAGATGACTCAGTGCTGACGCGTTGAACTTGTACGTCAGATGTCCACGTTCAAATCCCGGTGATCCACCCTGAATTTATAACTCATGTTGGACAAGTCCAGGTACAGTGGAACTCCACAAATAGACACAGCAATGGTCCATGTGCGAGACGAGGTTCGAACTCTGTCTTTCTACGGAGTACTGCGGACATTAGTAAACATAAGGGCTGTACAATGTTTTTTATGGCGTGCGGACCGAAACATAAATAATTAACGTATATAACTTTAAATAATATATTGTAGTATATCGTCGTTGTTCCTGCAATAACTCCTGTGTGCAAAATATACAATTTCTCTTTTACTTTAGTAGTTTTTTTACGACGCTTTATCAACAGCTTAGGTTATTTAGCGTCTGAATGAGATGAAGGTGATAATGGCGGTGAAATGAGTCCGGGGTCTAGCACCGAAAGTCGCCCAGCATTTACTCATATTGGGTTGAGGGAAAACCCCGGAAAAAACCTGAACCAGGGAACTTGCCCCGACCAGTAATCGAACCCGGGCCGCCTGGTTTCGCGGCCAGACGCGCTAACCGTTACTCCACTACAATTTTTCAGTAGATGGAAAAAATACATTTTTTCATCTTATGACAGCCATATATAGGGAATTGTGAATTCTTACATTTTCGAAGCAAAGAAATATAATTACATATTGGAGATTTTATTATTTTGTTGTATCACTATTTACGTTATTTAATAGAGCAAAAATCTGAAAATCGATAAATATGTCACATAGGATTTATTGCAGGAACGAGATGATATGCAAAATATATGACAAAACAAATCCGTGATTAAGTATAATATATACATGATACATCTGAAACAAAACAAACTTCTGGAGTAAAGACTCTAAATGTATCTACATACAGGGCTTTTATTTCAAAACTTCGTACTCTAAATAACTAGTTAATTAAATGGAGTTCAATTTAAATAAAAAAACACGTAAATTTAGATATTGAGGGGGAAGCTTAATTGTATTTTAGATTTCACCCCCAGCCACTCCCACTTTGAAATTTCAAATGGCACCCCTATATTTTCTATACTTAAATATGAAAGAGCATTCAATTGTTTATACACCACATTAATTTTTTTCGCATCTTTTGTTTTCTATCGTCGCCTGGCAAACTGGATTATTGTTATTGTTGATTAGAGCTGAAGAGAATAAAGCTACAAAAACATATTGAGCATCTCATGTAATAGTTGTGTTTGTGTATTAAATTATTTGAAAATGCCGCTAAACTGGAGAATTCCCACGGTATCTTTGAATCGTGCCGTTACGTTTAGCACCAAATTTAAGTAAATACACAATCTTGCCAACATAAATAAGAACACGACGTTCTGAACATTACTGAGATAGCACCACTGTTAGCTACAAGATATATTTGCGCAAATATATTGAAATAGATTACGTGACCTATTACGTGACTTAGATGAGAGTCTCGAGACAAAACAGTTTTGCTATATATATTTTTTTTTATTAAATGTTAAGCACAGGAACGCCATTTCGTAATTTTATTTAAGAAACAAGCCAAACAAATTATCTTTGCATCAAAAACGGATGCTCCCTGGACCAAATTATCGTATTTTATAATTGTTTGAATGCAACAGAAGCCAGAAGTCTTGCACTTGATTAATGCAGTGAATTATTTAAGAATATAGTCGCGAATTTTACTACCACCATTTCGATTGTGTTTTGTTTGGCACGGCTCGGTACGGCCTGGTGACTAGTGGCCAGCGAGTAACGTCGACTATCGACATTGCTCTGCCGTGGGTATTATCCAGTTGTTCCGAAAAAAATGAATCAATCAGAGCCATCGCTCAAGAATGTGACATTTCGGTCAGAACAGTGCATGGGATAAAACAAAATTAATGTAAATACCAGGCATTTTGTAGTGATTATAAGAAGCGTTGTTATCATCAGTTGATTGTAGGATGAAAACACAGCTTATTTTGTGCAATTTCCTCAATTTAATAAATGAGGATGATTTATGTTCTCTCTTGAAGGGTATACAGCATTTTCGGAGAACATAAATCATCCTCATTTATTAAATTGAGGAAATTACACAAAATAAGCTGTGTTTTCATCCTACAATCAAATGATAACGCTTCTTATAATCACTACGAAATGCCTGGTATTTACATTAATTTTGTTTTATCCCATGCACTGTTCTGACCGAAATGTCACATTCTTGAGCGATGGCTCTGATTGATTCACCTTTTTCAAACCGTTCCAATATTTGTAACTCCTGCTTCAACATAAGTACACATTTTTTGTTCCCTGCCTTGCTGCCAACGTGTACGAGTACCTGCACACTACTGCACTGGTTCAACTGGTTAGCCCTGTGCAGCACGGGACAGGGTGCGTTGACTTACCTTGTATCGTGATGTATACGAGAATGAGTATCTATTTGTGGAGTTCCACTGTAACAGGTTTTCCTTGGGTACTCCTGTTACCCTGCGACATCCCAACAATACTCCATCATCATCTTCTTCCATTACGAGCGCAATGTATAATCACAGGCAACAAAACAACCTTCGGAGTATTTTAGTTGATTCCGTGAGAACATACGTTTACACGTGAACGAATTTCTTATGCACGACTCCGCTCTCTTTTCCTTTATTTTGTTCATTTTGTCTGTCTGCTGATAATAATAGTAATATGCGTTACAAGAGCGGTATGTTGTAGTTTTCATGTTCGAGGAAAGGTTTGAAAAAGCGAAACGTAGTTGAGCTTTTTTAATTTCCGAGAATTGAAAGAAAACATACCGCTTGTGTATCGTACATTATTTTGTGCTAAGATCGTTTATTACATACCTGAAAGAGGAATTTCTAATTAGTTTCAATGAAATCTCCATCTTGGTTTCTGTTCAATGACAGCAAATTTGGAAAACAAAAATATCTATCTTCAACATTGTTGCTTTAAAGTGATTTCTGTGTTTACTATACTCCAGCAGGCCGTGATATACGTCTGTCTTTTTTTCCCCCCCAGTCTATAAATGCGAACTTAAAACAAACGGTAAGTTTATGTAATGATTTATCTTTCATTTTAATATTTTAACAATATTATTTATACAACATATTGCAGTAATAACATCGGCATCTGGAATCTTGTTGATTTTTTCACGGCTTCCTTAATGTTACTTGCATCACGAATGCAGTAACTATAGTGGGGTTGTAGAGTTTACTTAATTTTTGCAAATATTTAAAAACAATAATTAATAGTGCAATTTAGGTGAAATTGCAGTGGTAAGTTTCCAATTTATAATTATTACTATACTGAACGTCTCTAAAAATAATATGTTAAAAGCCTAAAGCAGTAAAATCAATATGTCACTTAAGCTGTAAGAAGAGGGAAATTGTTATGTGTGTTAGGTTGGGAATATTGAATGTGGAATTTTAGACTTACCGCGGATTGGTTTTGTGCGGAAACCAAGCAAATATGCACGATCTCGCACAAAATGTTTTAACTAATCTGTAAAGAAGATATTTTCAAGATGTAATTAGGTGCAGCATAAACATCCTCTCCCTAGTCGTATTAAATAGGCACTGAGTAAAGTGGGCTTAGATAAATTCACTCTTCAGGTGATCGGTCATTTGTTGTGTCTACTAAGACTGTAATCCACCTGCGGTGCATACTGGATAGTCTCGGACGAATTAATTGGTGTACACAGCGTATAGGTAATTAAGTATGGGCACTTCGCGTCGGTACCTTTGATGTAGCCGGACTGATTTCAATGACCTTCAAGCCAGCTAGAGCGTGAGATTCTGCTTTCTCCCTAGAGTTGGCGCTGACATCGCACCAGCTAGCAGTCGACACAGCGGAAATATAACACACATAATCAATACATCTAGGTACATTATGTACTCAAATAAAATAAATTGGACCCATAAAATAATAAATCCGTCATTAACTGTAATGTATAGACTCTAGAGTTCCTTTATAGTGAGAGTTGAGACGTTGATCCCAACAACAATTAAAATATGTAATGATTTGATAGCACTGAAAATGGAAAAACAAAGCTCTTATGAGCAGTAAAACCATATACCTATATTATATAGGGGAGAGTCGGGTAGTATCGGACATCGGGTAATATCGGACAGTGCGTTTCTTTCATCTACCACCATATGGTAGTACCTGAATGACATGGTTACGTTTCTCTATGCGACATCACAGAAACGTAACCATGTCAATCAGGTTCTATCATCATGTGGTAGATGAAAGAAACTCACTGTCCGATATTACCCGATGTCCGATACTACCCGACTCTCCCCTACAAATATTAAACGAATTCGATACTTAATTTTATAATGTATTATATTATTTTATAATATAATTTATTATATCTGTAACATAAAAAAATTATTATTACAACTAGTTTATTTTTTATATGGCCACTGAGAAATAAGGAAAAGCTGTTAACTTGAATTTATTTGAAGCAAAGCATTATTGGATTATGCAATAAAGTAGGCGATGTTTGGACCCTGTGTCTCAACTCTATACTTAATTATTATCTTAGTGTATGCTCGATTACACTAATCTCTAGCGCTTGAAAGTGGAACTAAATGCCGGCACACAGAGAAACAAAACACAGGAAAATTCGCTCAGTGTCCATTCTTTATAACCCTATTCGCAGGTGTACACTTCTCGATAGTAGCGGCTTCTATGAGACACTCGTAAAAATAATGGCAAGTTAAGGGTCTTACCATTTCAAAAATGAAGGAAGTATTTATACCCATGATCATCCGCTTGCGAAGTTTGATTGTTGTATTTACCACTTAATGTCGCTCTCGCCTTCATAGGCATTGCTACGCCGATATTATTATTATTATTATTATTATTATTATTATTATTATTATTATTATTATTATTATTATATTACTATTTGAATCAAATGCAATTATTCTGAAGCAGGACTAAGGCATGGCTCAAATTTCGGCCCGAGATTGTATAATAAGTTCATTAAAAACATTCAAAATTAGCATTTTTCAGTAATACATTATTTGAAAAGCAAGTTGATTTTAAATATTTATTAGTATTCTAATATTTTTTAATATTTTCATTTTTGATATTTTTCACTTTTTTATATTTCTCTCTTACATTACATTTTGAAAAAAAAAAAAGTCATGAATGTTTCAAAATTCAATAAATAAAATAGGACTCAAATTTCACTTATGTATATGATATATTACTTCATTGTAATTATTGCATAACATTTTGTATTTATTTTACAATTGTATTATTAAATTTATTACGTTTTTATTTTACTTCAGGAGACACTGATGAAGACGTAATATCACGTCGAAACGGGCCGTCTGTCCAAGGTATATACCTTTTTTTAAAAATGTTAACACTTTTTAAAGCGAGACTAAATAATTTTATGTTTTTAACAACTTTTTAAAAAATTTTAACACTTTTTAAAGCGTGACTAAACAATTTTATGTTTTTAACAAACAAAGTGTTAACGTGAACTATAATCAATGCCTTTATTATTGTTTAAAGGTGTCATCGCCTACTCTTCTGTACATTTATTTTTACTGTGTACATTTTTTTATTGAATTATCAGCTTCTGTTTTTGTGTGATTCGTATTTGATTCTAACAACATTAATATGTATTTCACTGTGTTTATTTTCATTTTATGAGGTAAATTTTTATATAACTACCTCTTTTGATCTCATTATGTACCTATCAGTATGTAATTACTTAATTCCGGTTCAGTTGTATGTTCAACTATGTAAAAGTTTTAATCCTTCTTGAGTGTAAGAGAAGGCCTTACGGCCTTAACTCTAACAGATTCTTATTATTATTATTATTATTATTATTATTATTATTATTATTATTATTACTATTATTATTATATTACTATTTGAATCAAATTCAATTCTGAAGCAAGACTAAGGCATGGCTCAAATTTCGGACCGAGAATGTATAATAAGTTCTTTAAAAATATTCAAAATTAGCATCTTTCAGTAATAAATTATTTGAAAAGCAAGCTGATTTTAAATATCTATTAGTATTCTAATATTGTTTTTTAATATTTTCATTTTTGATATTTTTCACTTTTTTATATTTCTCTCTTATATTAAATTTTGAAAAAAAAAAGTCATGAATCTTTCAAAATTCCATAAATAAAAAAGGACTCAAATTTCACTTATGTATATAATATATTACTTCATTGTATTATTGCATAACATTTTGTATGTATTTTACAATTGTATTCTTAAATTTAATAGTCTTCCATTTTACTTCAGGAGACACTGATGAAGACGTAACATCACGTGAAAACGGGCTGTCTGTCCAAGGTATAAAACATTTTTTAAAATTTTAACACTTTTTAAAGCGTGACTAAACAATTTTATGTTTTTAACAAACAAAGTGTTAACGTGAACTATAATCAATGACTTTATTATTTATGTATGATTTGAGGCTTTCTCGGCGTTGGTTCGCTAATATGTTTTCGCGGGATATCAGCCATCTTCAGGGAAGATGGCTGCAGAGATAGCAGTCGAAAGCTTGGAGCATTCCAAAATCTTAACTCGGCTGATATCCCGCGAAAACGTATTAGCGACTTTATTATTGTTTAAAGGGGTCATCGTCCCTTGGACTTTCTAGTTAACATACTCTTCTGTACATTTATATTTATTTTTACTGTGTACATTTTTTTTATTGAATTATCTGCTTCTGTTTTTGTGTGATTCGTATTTGATTCTAACAACATTAATATGCATGTCACTATGTTTATTTTCATTTTATGAGGTAAATTTTTATGTAACGACCTCTTTTGATCTCATTATGTACCTAAATCGTGTCAGTATGTAATTACTTAATTCCGCTTCAGTTGTATGTTCAACTCTGTAAAAGTTTTAATCCTGGTTGAGTGTAAGAGAAGGCCTTATGGCTTTAACTCTACCAGATTAAATAAAACCATTATTATTATTATTATTATTATTATTATTATTATTATTATTATTATTATTATTATTATTATTATTTCATTGTATTTATTGTATTATTATTTTCGTCTTTTTCATTTTACTTTTTTTTTTACTTATAATTTATTAATTCAATTAAACACTTAAATATTACGTTTTCATTAGGCTATTTAATGTGAACTCCGCTCCCGGCCACAAACTTCTGCTTCATTGGAAGAGCCAACCGAAAGAAGTGTATTATTATTATTATTATTATTATTATTATTATTATTATTATTATTATTATATTACTATTTGAATCAAATGCAATTCTGAAGCAGGACTAAGGCATGACTCAAATTTCGGCCCGAGATTGTATAAGTTCATTAAAACGTTCAAAATTAGCATCTTTCAGCAATAAATTATTTGAAAAGCAAGCTGATTTTAAATATTTATTAGTGTTCTAATATATATATTTTTAATATTTTCATTTTTGATATTTTTCACTTTTTATATTTCTCTCTTATATTAAATTTTGAAAAAAAAAAAGCCATGAATCTTTCAAAATTCAATAAATAAAAAAGGACTCAAATTTCACTTATGTATATAATATATTACTTCATTGTATTATTGGATAACATTTTGTATTTATTTTACATTTGTATTGTTAAATTTAATACTTTTCCATTTTACTTCAGGAGACACTGATGAAGACGTAACATCACTTCTAAACGGGCTGCCTGTCCAAGGTATATACCTTTTTTAAAAATGTTAACACTTTTTAAAGCGTGACTAAACAATTTTATGTTTTTAACAAACAAAGTGTTAACGTGAACTATAATCAATGACTTTATTATTGTTTAAATGGGTCATCGCCCCTTGGACTTTCTATTAACCTACTCTTCTGTACATTTATTTTCACTGTGTACATTTTTTTATTGAATTATCGGCTTCTATTTTTATGTGATTCGTATTTGATTCTAACAACATTAATATGTATTCCACTATGTTTATTTTCATTTTATGAGGTAAATTTTTATGTAACTACCTCCTTTGATCTCATTATGTACCTAAATCGTATCAGTATGTAATTACTTAATTCCGGTTCAGTTGTATGTTCAACTACGTGAAAGTTTTAATCCTGGTTGAAGAGAAGGCCTTACGGCCTTAACTCTGGCAGATTAAATAAATCCATTATTATTATTATTATTATTATTATTATTATTATTATTATTCATTGTATTTCTTGTATTATTATTTTCGTCTTTTTCATTTTATTTTTTTTACTTATACTTTATTAATTAAATTAGACACTTAAATAATTATTTAAGTGTTTAAGTTTTTAAGCCTACTTAAATAATTATAATTATTTAAGTGTAGGCTTAAGCGTGTAATAATTACGTTTTCATTGTTTAAGTCCACACCTGTGGAGTAACGGTCAGCGCGTCTGGCTGCGAAACCAGGTGGCCCGGGTTCGAATCCCGGTCGGGACAAGTTACCTGGTTGAGGTTTTTCCGGGGTTTTCCCTCAAATGGTGGGTAACTTGGTAACTTTCGGTGATGGACCCCGGACTCATTTCACCGGCATTATCACCTTCATTTCATTCAGACGTTAAATAACCTAGATGTTGATACACCGTCGTAAAATAACTCAATAAAAATTCATTATTTAATGTGAACTCCACTGCCGGCCACAAACTTCTGCTTCATTGGGAGTGCCAACCAAAAGAAGTATATTATTATTATTATTATTATTATTATTATTATTATTATTATTACTATTATTTATTAAGTCTAAGCTTGTAGATGGCGTAAACATTGTGTATGAAGTAAATCAGCTTTTAGGAATGTCACAAATGTTTAACTATACCAACTGTGATTTTCTTCATTCTGATGTGACAAATGTTTTTATTAAAATGGATCGTAATCTTACGAGTAGGTCTGTCTATGGTATAAAGGCTAAATTTCATAGCTTGGAAGCTATTTTTATTTGGGTTGCTTACAACCAAAATTATAAATAATTCCGCATAAAAGCCTATTAATTAATTTCTTGAAAGATTAGGAATCCGGAGGCATAATGGATTGATTATTTTAATTTTATTTTCGCCACGTGTAAAAAAACGACAAAGAATATTCGAAATCGCTTGGATTGCATGAAACGTTTTTATTTTTATAGTAGAATTAATGTTACTTGTTCTTCTGCCAGCTCTCTAGCCGCATGGCTTACGGTCGCTAGCCGCGTGGTTTACAGGCTGTTGTCATGGCAACCAAGTTTAACGTTGGAAGTAGCCAATCATCGTCTGACGCCCCCTACTCTCTTCGCCCAAGCTTGAGGCAATGCTGCCACATTATCGAACATATCGCACTTAAGTGACTGACCGGCTCGTAGTAGTAGTAGCAGCAAGTTGGCAACGTTGCCATGACAGCAGATCTGTAAGCCACCGGCTAGTGAGCTATCAGAAGTCGAAAGAAACATTAATTCTACTGAAGTATGTAATTTGTAGGGTTGGGTAAGGATGGATTTAAGGCTTAAATAAATACTGTACTAGGCTTACCCCAGGCAGGGTAAATAATAATAATAATAATAATAATAATAATAATAATAATAATAATAATAATAATAATAATAATAATAATAATAATAATAATAATAATAATACAACCAATGAGAACCAGTGGAAAACA
This sequence comes from Periplaneta americana, assembly GCF_040183065.1. Lineage (NCBI taxonomy): Eukaryota > Metazoa > Arthropoda > Insecta > Blattodea > Blattidae > Periplaneta > Periplaneta americana. Next base: position 39,009,381 of record NC_091117.1, on the reverse strand, counting down.
ACGAGGCACAAAGTTCATTTTACGCTTCTGTTTCCATGGCACCACGAGTAACGTCAGAGTTTACAGTAAAACCTTTAATGTCAGAACGTTAAAATTTTTCCCTCCTTGTGAGCCGTGCATAGACTTCTCATATACACATTCATATAGCAGGTTCATGAGCATTTTGTGTTTTTCGTTTCAGATATAAAGACTTGGAAATTCTCTAGTGAAAGGTACTACATTTGAAGAGTCCACTGCAAGAATGATGGATGCCATTTGGAATACAGTACATTTTTCAGGAGAAGTAATTGAAAGTTTGAAATGCTTAGCACTCAAAGCTTAACTGTGATTTTCCGATCATTACTGGACAATGACTGTCAGTGTTAATGCCATATAACTCTGTATGTACATTCTACATATCTTAAGCTATGCATTGGCAGTCTTGGTTCATTTTCGACAAGAAAGTGACATCCATCATTCTTGCAGTGGACTCTTCATTTCATACGCTTCATTCTAGAATAAATTTATTCGCGAGTACAGAATGTTAACAAGATCCATACATCAGTTAAGGTGTATTTTGACAGATATGCCGAAATATTTTCGGCGTCATTTATGCAGAAAAAGTCTTTCCGCGAATGTTTCGAAATCGATTCTCTTCTACATCGTAATAGTTTTTCGTGTACTTTTTAAAAGTTGATCATTTAACGACGCTATATCAAGTACTCTGTTATTTAGCATCGATGAGATTGGTGATAGCGAAAGGGTATTTGACGAGATGAGACCAAGGTTGGGCCATAGATTACCTGACATTCGTCTTACGGTTGGGGAGAAGCTCGGGGAAAAAACCAACCAGGTAATGAGCCCAAGCGAGAATCGAACTCTCGCCCGAACGCAACTCCGGGTCGACAGACAAGCGCCTCAGCCGACTGAGCTACGCTGGTGGCTTTCTTGTACTTCGCGTGAGAGAAAAATTTACCTCAAAACAGGAACAATGTTAAAAATGAGATCATGTAAATTATTTAAAAGTACCGGTACTAATGAAAACTAAGGTTAGGAGATTCCTATTGCAGTTACTTCAGGATGGTTTTCAGTCATGTGGTTATAACCGCCATGATGATGATCATCATCATTGCTGTTATTATCGTTAGGGATTTCTAGTTATGTGATAAATCGAACAGAATTGTGGCTGATTAAATTACTAAGTCCGTTGTTCCAACTGAGCGTTAATTACCTCTTGACAATTGCGCAGAAAGCGTTTGCAAACTAAGAGATGAGACAGAGACAGCTTTAGTTGCCGAAGGAGAAGAGTAATAGGAGATACTAATATATAATGGCGTGGAGGTAGCAGAGTCCAAGTAAATTCAGAGAGTGTGGAAACACGTGAATATCTTGCTGTGAGGGAGCTTTGCTCAAAAATCCATGGTGCAAACTTTTCCTATGTATAAAAACATGGACGCCAGAATAAAATAATAATAATAATAATAATAATAATAATAATAATAATAATAATAATAATACAAATAATAATAATAATAATAATACAAATAATAATAATAATAATAATAATAATAGTAGTAATAATATATGACTCTGTTAAGAGAGACGTTTTATATGATATTCTTATTTAATTTTTATTTTATTTATTTATTTATTTTGCTAGTAATTGTAACATAAAATATAGTATAACTAGAAAAACTTTAGCTCGCCCCTGAAGGAGTAGAACTCGTGCTCAGGAGCGGATTCCTGAATTGAAATTAAGAAGTATATAATGCAATTTGTCTTATGTCTACTACGCAATAAGAATATATAAATTTAAATTTACAATTTTTCAGTCTGTATAAAAATCCACACATAACTTTTTAAATTTTAATTATTTTCTTCTGTAATAAATAAAGTGGATTAATATTGGATTTAAATAAGCTACCCCATCCTATAATTCCATACATAATTATCGATTGAAATAAAGTTAAGTATATTGTGCGTAATAAACTTCTTGACAGGTAATTCCTCAATAAAGCAAAATAATATATTATTTTAAGTAATTTATTACGTTTCATTTTAAATGATTGTCGAAAACTATGTCTAAATACTTAACTTCAGAGGACTCCTTAATAATCGGACATTTATACTGTATAAGGCAATTTTGAATTTGGTATTCCCAAGAAACTACTTCGATTAATTAAAATGTGTCTCAGTGAAACGTACAGCAGAGTCCGTATAGGCCAGTTTCTGTCGGATGCTTTCCCAATTCACTGCGGGCTAAAGCAAGGAGATGCACTGTCACCTTTACTTTTTAACTTTGCTCTAGAGTATGCCATTAGGAAAGTCCAGGATAACAGAGAGGGTTTGGAATTGAACGGGTTACATCAGCTGCTTGTCTATGCGGATGACGTGAATATGTTAGGAGAAAATCCACAAACGATTAGGGAAAACACAGAAATTTTGCTTGAAGCAAGTAAAGAGATAGGTTTGGAAGTAAATTCTCAAAAGACAAAGTATATGATTATGTCTCGTGACCAGAATATTGTACGAAATTGAAATACAGAAATTGGAAATTTATTCTTTGAAGAGTTGAAAAAATTCATATATCTTGGAGCAACAGTAACAAATATGAATGACATTCGGGAGGAAATTAAACGCAGAATAAATAACAGAAATACATGTTATTGTTAGGTTGAGAAGCTTTTGTCATCCAGTCTGCTGTCAAAAAATCTGAAAGTTAGAATTTATAAAACAGTTATATTACCAGTTGTTTTGAATCGTTGTGAAACTTGGACTCTCACTTTGAGAGAGGAATAGAGGTTAAAGATGTTTGAGAATAAGGCGCTTAGGAAAATATTTGGAGCTAAGAGGGATGAGTTACAGGAGAACGGAGAAAGTTACACAACGCAGAACTGCACGCATTGTATTCTTCGCCTTACGCAATTAGGAACATTAAATCCAGACGTTTGAGACGGGCACCATGTAGCACATATGAGCTAATACAGAAATGCATATAGAGTGTTAGTTGAGAGACCGGAGGGTAAAAGACCTTGGGGGAGGGGTTCGAGACGTAGATGGGAGGATAATATTAAAATGGCTTTGACGGAGGTGGGATATTATGATAGAGACTGGATTAATCTTGCACAGGATAGGGACTGATTGCAGGCTTATGTGAGGACGGCAATGAACCTCTTGTTTCTTTAAAAGCCATTTGTAAATAAGTAAGTAAGGTGACATAGGACACTTTGTGTACACTTTGTTTTGTAACTAGACTAGAGTGATGTAAAATTATATTTGTGTCTGCATTATATATATATATATATATATATATATATATATATATCTGTGGTGTTCGGGTAAAGGGGTATAAGTCATTTTTTTGTCCAGGTGGAATTTTGTTCCCCATGAACACAGAAGTTAAATTATGCAAGTGGGTGTGCAAAAATCAAAGAATACTTGCAGTTGATGTGTTTTATTTGTGTAAAACATTATTTGTAATAAGGGTTCCAAGTTTAATTTTAATTTATCTCCGAACTCATTTTTATGACTTATCTCCCTTTACCCAAACACCACAGATATATATATATATATATATATATATATATATATATATATATATACATGCACGCACACACAGACACAGGATAGCCTCTTCTTTCCTTTATATCGTACACTTCATTACTTAAGATAATTAAATAATTTACCTTATTTATGCAAACATTTTCAGTTCGAGCACTTCATAGCACTAACGTTGTAAGATCTTGTGTTTACATGGGCTGTTGGATTACTTAATGTGGTTTTTGTTGGTTATTTAAACGTCCATAACACCCAACAACAATCCCACGGTGTAACTGGTTTTTATCCACATACCTTTTACGTTTCCATTGCTATGAAACACAGTTTGTTCCCATAAATTGCCAAAAGCAATGCTATAGTGAACGCACAAACTAAATTGAGTAAATCTCTATTTTATGCCCAAAATCCCAGAATATTTCCCCCTCGGCAGCGTAGTTGTATAAAGCTAGAAAGTCTTCACGCGAGGGAGATATCGAAACGTAAATTAGTTATCACCTGTGTGAATACTCCCCTCACCCTGATATGGCCGTGACATTGAGCCTGTCTGTAGCTCCAGGATGGGAAAGTCGGGCGTTGTTTTATTCAAAACTTTATTCTGTATCAGCCCCGGGAAGGCTCTCACTGTGTACGCATGTCAGGTGACCAGGTGGGGGAGGAATGATGGCGTTCGGCATTGTGATCGGCGCCAACGAAAAATGTCCTGTACCATCGCTGAGAATTGTTTGGAAAATGACTAGGGAAAATAATAATAATAATAATAATAATAATAATAATAATAATAATAATAATAATAATAATAATAATAATAATAAGTGGAGTTAAGGCCATCAGGCCTTTTCTTCTACGCCACCAGAAATATGTATATATACACGGTCTTACTAATAAAAACTCTATATACAGACGGTTAACTGTCTTATACTTATACAATGAGTAGCTCGTTTATAAGTCGTGTGTAAATTCCTTACTAATAATCACTACATACGTCGTGTATAACAGTATAACTGTTACACAGCTACGTCATAGTTTCGTCATTACTTCGTTACGAAAGGTAATAGAATATCTGAGATTCTCTACTGGATCCGGTAGAGCGCTCTAGTGTGGCGTGTTAAATATCGATAGTACAACTGGCTCTAATCGATTACCACACTACATTTTGGTCAAAGAGTACAAGCTACAGCAATATTATTCTAATAATTCTATGATCTTTGGTTTGTTCTTCTGTGGTTACAAGGTAAACATCATCATAAAATGACAGTCGATACGAACAGCTGTTAAAGGGGCGGCCATTTTTTCCCTATATACAACGCTTAAACAAGGGGTTTCGTGTATATAACTACTGCAAAGCAATTCCCATTGTATAGTTACAGCCTGTTTATACGTCCATAGCTTATTCACGGTTTATTAGTAACGTTTTCTGTTTCGACTCTGCATAAGTCTCGTATAAAAACTATACACGGTTTATTAGTAAGACTGACAATATTTTATGCTCGACCATGCCGAAATGTAGTAATTATACACTTGGTAGTGGCCCTTTAATGCACCTCATTAAAGTACACCTATTCATTATAGTTCAGTTGTTCAGCCAATGAGAAATCACCTTTGTACCATTATAAAACCGCAAGTATCGATTATTCTCGGATATGCAATCGAAAGGCAATTAGCGAAACGTCACGGAGGCTGGAAATCCAATATTGTCGCAGAAGGTTATGTTCTGTTACTATAATAATTAGCGTTAATTGTAAATAATATTCAAATAAATTCAATTTGTCATCTCGTTTTCCAATTCTAAATCAATTTCTAGGTTATATCAATGTTGATGTTCATGTTATTCTCTAGATTATATCAAGGTCAATGACATTCGTTCCTCGGAAAAAATCAATACTTTCGTGTCTGCGCACATCTCACAATTTAGAAGGTCAGTTCCGCTCTTCACTTAGATTAACATAACATGAATATTTATGAATAATTTCAAGTTAGAAATATGGTCGAGCATAAAAAGTCGTATGAAACTTGCCTATAATGGTAATTAAGACGCTCATATGAAAATTATGAAACTCGCTTGCGCTCATTTCATAAACAAACATACTCGCGTCTTAATTATTACCATTATAGGCTCGTTGCATAATGTACTATTACGACAGCTTGCGAAGAAACTAATAACGTTCAGTTACACAAAACAAAACTTTATATTTATTACAGTAACATAAAACATTAAACATTTTAAATTTGTATACTATTACACAAAGGTTAAGATCTATATTAACATTATTAATCTAAATAACTAAGAAAAGTCAATTAATAATGCAAACAAGAAGTACAATTGTAAATGTTTAAACTTAGATTGTAATCGACTTAATTAATAATAAATTTCGTTAGACAAAATATGCATTTCTAGCTCAATTTTGATAGCGTCTGGCAATCCCTAATATCACTAGGTATAGAATTCCAAACAGGAGGTAATTTATTATATAGGAGGATGAATATAATGACGTTCTGTGATGAGGGATAGAAAGAAATTCTTGATTCTGATTCCGTAGTGTTGGATAAGTGACATGAAGAAATAACTGTTTCGTGAACCTCTATAATAAATCTTAATATAGTCACATGAAATATTGTTATATTCTGCTAAGTATGTGTGTCATTCACTTAATGACAGTTTACTAATATAATATTTATACAGAGCTCCTACAAAAGACTTTTCCGGTTTCGAACACATGTAATATCGTTCTATGAATCTGAGGTGCATGAAAATAGCACCAATGGAAAGAGAAACTCAAAAGGTTTAGTTCTGGCAACATTGTTTTCCTAGTCGGTAAAAATGCCTCATAATAGCACATATAAACATATTTGTTCATTGTTGAGGCGAAATTGGTTCTATAGGGGACAGAAAAGCTTGATTTTCATGTGAAGCAGTTCGTTATTAATGTGCAACGGTATTACCAAACAAAGTTTGGTGCAGATCCACCCAGTGGGCCTACAATCCGTAAATTGTACACTGATTTTAAGGCAAGATTCTTCTCAAGCTGTTGCAATTTCATCCGTACCGACTACAGTTGCTGCAAGCCCTAAAACCAGAGGACAAAGTGCTACAAAAAATTGCTTGCATAAGTATGCATACTCTAATTATTGAAGACGATGATGAATTTATTCGTTCTGTGGTGTTTTCTGACGAAACTACTTTTCATCTTTCTGATAAGGTGTACAGACATAACCTCAGAATCTGAGGGTCGGAAAATCCGCGTACCTACGTGGAACTTGACTATAGGCTTGATGTATGCCGTGTTACCAAGGGGTGATACATTAAACATCTTTAAGGTAAGAAACTCAACTTTTTGAGTTTCTCATTCCATTGGTACTATTTTCAGGCACTTCAGATTCATAGAACATAAATTACATGTGTTCAAATTAGGAAGGTCTTTTGTTGGACCCCTGGTCTTAGTAGGCCTATTGTGAAATTCCATAACAACTCATACATTGCATCTAGCACAGCATAGTGAAGTGACAAGAGTAAGTAAAGAAATTGTTTTAATATTTTTTATTAATAGTTTTAAACAGTGTGAAATAATAGTGGGTGGGTAGGTGAGTGAGTGAGTGAGTGAATGAGTGAATACATGTACTGCACTTTAAAGAGAACTGGAACATGGCAAAATCTAAACCCGTGAAGAAATACTACTTCCAAAGGAAATGGGATTATGATTATTTTGTTATTGAAGACGAAAGAATTGCTTATTTACTGTGTCCCATCCAATTTATTTCTACTCGTCATTTCAATATTAAACCACATTTCAACAAAGCCCATATTAAGAATTATGGAATGCACAAACTTTCGGATAAGTTCATTATTACGAACTTTATATTAATTATTTATTTATATACTGTAAAATTAAGGACGTCACTCGTTGCATTCATTTTGAATTGAAATTAATAGTGACTTTCAAGATTCATTACTTGAATGCTACAAATTTATGTTTCCGTAGGTGATGATAGGAGGAAAGTTTTCGAAACTCTAAAGTAGGTTAGGTGCAAAGAAATCTCAAAGAAACTACCGACAGGAAATCTAGCGTAATTGTAAACCTTGAAATGAGATAACGCATTATAAAAACAATAAATTTATTACACTCATTTTTGAAAATTACATGTCGCCACTGATGAACCTTTGACGGCTAGAGAATGTAAACAACTCTACGCGGAAGTCGATCATCGCCAATAGGAGTAGAGAGAGACTGACATCATATTTCCCCTACTTACGGGTTCTGCAGACCTGCTCTAGACAGTGAACACGCACACACTTTATATGGGAGGAAACAAGTTTATAATTTAGGCGGGGATCGAACCTAGGATATAGATTGTTATTGAAAATACTTCGTTTTTAGTTACAGCGGAATACCTGATAAATATAAGCAAGCGTTTGTTTCTCATTTATTCTTAATGTGCACAAATAGAGCGAGATTTTGTCTGGATTTGTCCCTGTGAGACTCGTGGCGGGTTAATTAAGCCCCGTATTGTGCACCTGGCCGCGGCAGTTCTGCGCGGTCGATACAAATAATTACCTCGCTACTTCGCAAAAACATTCATTCATATATACTACGTAGGATGCGGTGGCTTCGTTATGCTGCCAGCGTTTTATTAATGGGCTTGTCATACTAATTTTAGACGCAGTTTGATGGAAGCCACGCGGAGATCCCAAGTGCCGTGTTTGTTTGCAAGGCAAACGATACTCTTAATGGTCGTTACGAAGCCAGAGGCGGGCAGCCTGGTCGTTGTGCTTCGGTTATTATGAAAATCAATGCTGTGGCCAAATGCTAATTTGCATCTTCTTTGTCTCTTAAGTTATCCGCTTATCTACAGGGTGATTCAGGGATAATAGTAGGGCCTGAATGTTTTAGGAGGTGGTATTATGGACTATACTGATTTAAAAAGTTCTTATGATTATGTAATGTGGTATTTACATCACTGATAAAATGCTATAAACACATTCATTACGTAACTAGTTAGGTAATGATACTGCTGTTACCTAACTGATTGCGTAATGTGAACCATTTATTAAATTATGTAAACATTAATTCTAAGCATTTCTAAATTTTTCTTTGGACACCCATTTTTAAAATGCTTTATATTCCACTTCGTATCTTACGCGGAATGTCTGTTGAACTACTGCCACGATGCCGTCCGCCATACAAGATATATTAACACTTTCAAAGTTGCAAGTTCTTAAGACATTTTATTTTAAATATTTTTATAGCAAGTGTTAAAAGTGAACATCAAGAGAAATGAAATGAGTGATTTTGTGAGATTAATAATCTTTGTACCAGAGGAGAAGGCTCAAGTTTTTCATGATGTTTTGAACTGGCCAGTGACAACAGCAATTGCTAGACAAGATAACGACTAGAAAGTATATGATATGTTGTTCAGAAGTTAATTTGTACAAAAAATAATAATTTTGTATACATTAGTAATCGACTTAGGTACAGTATTTTGTAATAAATAATTTCAATGCTCATTAAATAAAAATCACATTTAATTGTTTCACACTTTTTATTTTCAATTTGTTTCCGAATATAAAGTGTGTTATGTATGTATGTATGTATGTATGTATGTATGTATGTATGTATGTATGTATGTATGTATGTATGTATGTATGTATGTATGTATGTATGTATGTATGTATGTATGTATGTATGTATGTATGTATGTATGTATGTATGTATGTATGTATGTATGTATGTACGTATGTACGTATGTAATGTATGTATAATATATACTTTCACGTGTTAATTAACTAAGTTACCTTGCTGGCTAATTTCAGTCGGTGGGCTATCATTAGAACTGGGTGGTCTTCGCGCCTTCTGATTGTGCTTCCTGTGGGAGTGTGTTTGTGTAGTGTAGGTATAATGTGGAGTCAAAAAGTGTTTGTTCTGAAATTGAGTTGTGTGTTGAGGATTTGATGCGGGTGTTTTTGTGTGCCTGTATATTTCGTATTGTTCTAGTGTGTTTAGTTTCTGGTTTTTCTGGTGGAGATATAGAATTTCCATGTCTGTGTTTATGTTACTGTAGGTGTGGTTGGCGTTTGTGATGTTTTCTGCGTATGTGGAAGTGTTTTGTGAGTTTGTATACACCTGTCTGGTTGTATTTGTTTGTTTGTATTGCAAGATGGTTATGTAGAGTGTTTTGTGTTCTGTGTGCGATGTTGTAATTTAATTTCTTGAATGAGGTTGCAATCTTGTGTGTGTTTTTGTGTTCGTGTGCTAGTATGATGTATTTTTTGTTCTTGTGTTTGTGTTGCATTTTTATGTTTTTTGTAATTCTGTTTTGTCTTTCTTATTATGTTGTCTATTATGGTAGGGTTGTATCCATTTTCTTGTGCTATGTATTTGATTGTGTTTAACTCTTCTTTGTAGTCTTGTTGTTCAGTTGATTCAGTTTGTGTTGAAATGGCATCATTTTTAAATAAAAAATGCATAAAATCATTACTACAAAATGAGAAATTCTTCCCAAAATATCTCATATATGATGAAGAAACAGAATATTTTTTAAACCTTTCTTTCAATTAATGAGTTATAATTTGTTGTTTTTTTTTCTAAAATTTACATTAATTGACTGGTGCCTTTTAAATAAAAAGAGAATAGTTTCGCTGTTTTTATACCTAAGGTCTGTCATTCTTCAAAATGTTTATGGATTTTTTCAAACAAACATTTGTGGTCTAATGAAGCAATAGATTTAAATCTTGATATCTAGCAAATTTAAGTTCTCGGAATAGTAAGCGGCGAAGTAAATAATTATTCCTGGAATGCCAGAACTTCCTCGTGCGACATAAGTAAGCAGGCAGGACATTGTAGTACACTGCGGCAGGCGACTTTGGACGTCCTACGCGTGGGGCTGCGGCCGGCGCCAAGAGAACAAGTGTTGCACACGTGTGGGGCAGAGGAGGAGGAGGCCAGTCTCAATGACTCGGGAGGCGGGGCCCTCTTTTCAACACGAAAAAGGAGCAAGAGATTGTGCTAACTCAAACAAATGACGACAGCGACACTAGAAGGCGGGCAAATGGAAGAAGATGTTCCGACCTCGACATAATACACTTCCCCTCCGCAGGTGTAATCCTGGATCAGTTTATGTTGTGCAAGAGGTTCATTTCTCACGATTCCGAACCAAGGTTGCCAGGTTTATTCCGAGCGAAATCGGTATATAAAAAACTAAGAACTTATCAAGATTTTATCATACTTACTTACTTTTAAGGAACCCGGAGGTTCATTGCCACCCTCACATAAGCCCGCCATTGGTCCCTATCCTGACCAAGATTAATCCAGTCTCTACCATCATATCCCACCTCCCTCAGATCCATTTTAATATTATCTTCCCACCTAGGTCTCGGCCTCCCAAAAGGTCTTTTTCCCTCCGGCCTCCCAACTAACACTCTATATGCATTTCTGGATTCGCCCATACGTGCTACATGTCCTGCCCATCTCAAACGTCTGGATTTTATGTTCCTAATTATGTCAGGTGAAGAATACAATGCGTGCAGCTCTGCGTTGTGTAACTTTCTCCATTCTCCTGTAATTTCATCCCTCTTAGCCCCAAATATTTTTCTAAGAACCTTATTCTCAAACACCCTTAATCATTTTTATCATATGATTTCTAGTTGTTTTCTGAAAAGCAGTGTCCGTGCGCACAATAACAAGCTTACCTTAAGTTGACAAAAAAGTAAAATCATAACCATAACAATAATTTTTAAAAGGAAATACAGCGCTCCCACATAAGACCTTTCCGATGTCGAACATACGTAACTTACGTTTAATGAAACTCAGATACATAAAACTGGTACCAATAGAAAGAAATAGAGACTCAAAGATTTAGTTAGTACCTTACCTCAAAGATTGTGAACCCCCATGGCACACATTCGAATATTCGAGTTCCTCCGAGCTACGTTCAAGTACAGCCAGTGCCACAGTTTCTGGCGTGTGAAATAAGTAATGGGAACGTTGAGAGCGAGTATCTTATTTTTGCCACAAAATGTGGGCGAGAAAGCTGACAACTGTGATTGGCAGATTGCTTTTTTTTTAAGTTGATTATTTAATGACTCTGTATCAACTACGAGGTTATTTAGCGTCGATGAGATTGGTGATAACGAGATGGTATTTGACGAGATGTGGCCGAGGATTCGCCATAGATTACCTGGCACTTACCTTACGGTTGGGGAAAACCTCGGAAAAAAACCAACCAAGTAATCAGCCCAAGCGGGGATCGAACCCGCGCCCGAGCGCAAATTCAGACAGGCAGGGAAGCGCCTTAACCGACTGAACCACACCGGTGGCGGTAGATTGCTGACGTTGCATCTGTTAGGAGATGGTACCACTCTCCGCCGAGATGCCACTGACAGGACAGTGTACTCAAGGACACACCCCAAAAAACGCAACGTGCGAGTGTCTTGCCTTTGACGCAGTGGGCAGATTGCTGACGTGATTTGTTGGGTGGCAAGGAGCGCTGGCAACGAGTGCTCACGTCTGGCTTTTTACTCAAGGACACGCGCCACTGGCTATATATCACGATCGATTAATGCGATGGCTCCTGTGATGCGTGCTCATAGATGAAGCATGGTCTGTGGTAAGGGTGGCACGTAGATTCTCTCTTTAACAAACCCCATACGGAAAAAAATCAAAGGTCAGGTCTGGAGAACGTGGAGGCCAACGAAGTTCACGGCCGTTGCGACCAGCACGCCCAATCCATGTGTTTGGTTGTCGGTTGTTCAGCACAGAATCTTCCACACATTTGACTTCGGTATTTGCTGGCTATAGTGGTAGATCTTTGCGGACTACATGAGATACAATTTCCTTTCCTACTGGAGGGCGTCCGATTGCTTTCCTCTTATAAATGCATTCCCTTGCCTTAAAATTTGAGTACCACTTGCGAATTGTAGGCCCACCGGGCGGTTCTACACCAAACCTTGTTCGGAAATGTCGTTGGACACTTATAACTGACTGGTTAACATGAAAATTAAGGATACAAAAAGATTTTCATTTGTTTAGTCAACTCTCCGAAGACAGGTCTGAACCTCATAAGTGACACCAATAAGGCATGACTCATGAGGCAATTAAGTCAGGAGATAATGGAGTAGGGTTGCCAATTCCTTTCCGCCTCCATTGCATACATCGCTGATTAGCTACATATTACACTAGTCAGACTTCAGATGCATAAAAACCTCAATCAGATGAATCACATTACATTATATATTTATTTATATGTCGATTCCTCGTTAGTAATGAATATAGTAGGCCTCTGTTATCCTGTTCATTAATCTGGTCCTGTGAATGTGAATAGAAAATTGAAGACACAACACATTATTTCAGTTTATGAATCCGACGGATTCATCGTTCGGGGAATTTAAGATTTTAGAGTACGTGTCGCCCCACGGCTAAAATGTACAGAGGATCCTTATTGCTACAAGAACATGCCGATCCTTACAACCAATGGAGCTAAAAACAGTTGTTTCTCTATACCCATTTCTATTTATTTATTTATTTTATTGCTAGTAAGTTTGAAATGAATACAAGTTAATAAATAAAATGAAAGATAAACTAGTCCACTCCTGAATGAGTAAGACTCGTGCTCAAGAGGGAATTCCAATACAGACAAAAATAAAATTAAAATTGAGAGTGAATACAGATTAAATAGTGTTTAATATGTTTAAACCCAAACTATAAATCCAATAGAATTTTTTTTATTAATTTGGAGAGGATTCGTAGTTAAAATAATATTGGAATAACATTTGTTTAATAATCTGGGACCTTGACTCATGCTATGATAAAAAGCTGCATTGGTTTTACATTTTGGTTCACACAAACGCAGAGAATTCATATTTTTAGTTCTATATTTATGTATATACGTTTCAAAGTTATTAAAATTTCTATGAAAATATTTTAATAAAATAAAATAATACATTTGTTTAATATTGAAAACTTTGAAATGTTTAAACAACAATTCAGTTGGGTAATCTTTCTGCTTTTTTAAACAAATGTTTAATACTTTTTTCAGTAGTAAAATTGACGGATAAAGGTTGGATTTATAAGTTCTACCCCAACCTATAATACCATACATAAATATAATTTGAAATAATACTAAATAAATAGTACGTAAACAATTGATTGACAAAATATTTCTTAGAACAACAAAGTAACATGATGTTTTACGTAATTTATTACAAATATAATGAATGTGATTATTCCATTTTAAATGATTATCAATAATTATACCTAAGTATTTCGTCGTCGTCTTCCTAACAAGTATTAGGACGAGTGGCCTGTTACGGTCTCAAACTAGAATTTTCAGTCCATCTCTTCTTTGGACGGCCTAGAGATCTTTTGCCATACGGATGGTAATGAAACAGTGCTTTTGGAATTCTGCATCGATTCATTCGTTCGAGATAACCCTTCCACTGAAGTTGATATTTGCTGATGAACTGAATAATGGGTTCTATTTGAAGTTCTTGCATTATGTCCTCATTTTTTTATGATCCCAGCGAGTATATCCAGCTGTTACTCTCATGAACCTCATCTCACTTGCTGTTATTCTACTGACATCTTTATTCTTCACAGTCCACGCTTCGCTACCATAGCTTAATACTGGCTGTGCTAAGGTTTTATACAAGCCTATTCTTGTGTGTCTTTGTACTAGTGAAGGCTTCATGATTTTATTAATGATCCCCATTGTTTTATTATATTTACATATTATTTCAGCAATATCTACTTCATCATAAGGTGATAGTGTGTAGCCAAGGTAAGTGAAATACCTAAGTATTTAACCTCATTAATTTCATTAATAACTGAACATTTGCAATTTATATCGGAACAATCAGAATTATGCATTTTAGTTTGCAGTATAGATGAAATTGGTTTATTACCTTTATTATTTAAAGAAAATGGGATAGCTATTGTTTCATATTTATTAATTACAAGTGAATTTAAATCGAACCATTTTTTTATTAATTTTAAGCCGCAATTTGCATTATAATAAGCATCAGTCCAAGTTTTTCCACTAAAAAGTAAAACAGTATCATCAGCATACGAATATAAATCACCTTCATATTCTGTAAGTCTATCATTAAAAGGTCATTAATAGACTTCGTTGAATTGCCACACGCAGCGTGCAATCAGGTTGACGATGTACGGTAGTATAGAGGAGGTGAGCGACCGCCCGGTCTCGTAGTATAAGCAGTTCATGTTAAGAGTTGTGACCTGTCCAAATAGATAGAGCAGCTACAGCTAATGTATACCTATGTAAGAACTTGTTTTTGCATTACTGTGGTCGGAATAGTCAAAGCTTAACATTTGTTCAGTGCAGACAAGAATTCAATCAAACATACTACAATGAGAGTGTTGCTGTACCAAATAATTGCCCCTGGAATACCCTTACCCCCGCAACCAATCTTGACCCGTTGAAAAACGTGATTGGATGCTGTTAATTATTATTCAGAATATTACGGCAAAATAATGGAGGTAATTGATACATTAGATAGCAGAGACAGTTCCGTTGTTGCAGCTGTAAAATCATTGCCTTCTGAACAGCTATGGAAGATATTCTGTTCATTGATTCTAATTTTAAAATCGTGTCCAAAAGCATCACCCTGTTAGAATCGTCTAAACTACAACTCTCAAAAGCCCTCATTATAGTGGATAAAGTATCACAAATCGTTATCCAAAATATCACTAATTTAAGAAAAAGTGAAATGTAAGTTGAGAAACATTATTGCTAAAAATTCTGCCTATTCACAACTTCGTACTATAAATGATGTACTATCATGTCACGACAAGACGTGTGAAGTTGGTGTGCTAAAAAGTAGTAACTTCCCGTTCTTCAAATATGCATCTATTACATCGTGTGATGTTGAATGTACATTTTCCCAATATAAAAACTGTTGAAGTGACCATCGGAGGTGGTTACTTTGCAATTGCTCAAAATGTACGTAACTCTTTACTGCAATGCACATATTCAAAGATGATGTGAGTGTATTACATTAAATGTTAAGAGCCAATATATCTCACTGCAAAATAATTGTGTATTTACATGTTTAGACATTTGCTACTTCAATGATCATTCATTATATTTCTTGAATGCAGGATACAGGTTTTATTGTAACCGCAGTATACTGCTCAGTGTTTACATCAGAGGCATACTCGATCCGTTGCACGTCCCCTTCTCATACAGTCTATATCGCGAGCGTAATAAACCTTACGATTCTCGTGGCAATTCCACGAAGTCTAGTCATTAATATATATTAATATTATTAAGTGTTCCGATCAGACGATTTCAGAGGAACGGTATGTTCTACTATTCCTTTGAACGTAAGTTAGTGAATAGTACTTAAGTCATTTGTCGTTCCTTCACGGCATTTGTAAGGCTTGTTATGCGTAACATAAAAATAACTGTTTCTCCACACACATTGAAAATTGTACACATGTTTACATTAACATTTTATTCAGAATAGTCCATATACAGTGTATAAGCGGTCAAAGTGTCAGTAGGATTCTTAAGTTTGAATTAAATCGATAGTGTTTGCAGACGGCTTGCGTCTCTCTCGGCCAGACAGCACAGTCTGACGACTTCTTTATATCTCACTTAGCCACATCCAGACTGTAAACACAGCTTCAATCAGAAACGAAATAAGCCACTAAACTAGAAACCACAATTTTATCCCGGAGAAGGGAAGACCATACAAATGGAACGTGAGGCGCCTATATTTTTTGTTTGGCGGATGGAAACATGACAAGGCCAATGGAGAAGCGGCCCCATCAGAATTATAATGGGCAAGTTCTGTGATACCAGTCTCTGCGTTGAGTCTACAACACAATCTCCACAAAGAACGTAAAATCAAAGTGGAGGATGAGTTACTTTCATTTCGTGCCGGTTATCTTCATTGAAAATATGTTCAGTATTGATAAAGAAAGGTTATTAGACTGTGTTTAACTTTAAATTTAATAATGTAAAATTATTGAAAAGATTAGGTACTTAATGTAATATTAAAGAAACCGCCATAGTAGCTAAATGCTAGCGCGCTAAGATTATAAGCTAGGGGGCTCGGATTCGAATCCCAGTTAATCCATCCTGAATTTATGACTCGTGTCTAGCAAGCTCGTAGTCCAGGCAACATGGGGATTTTCTCCGGGTTGGTAATTCAGTTTTCCTGTGACATCTCAACAATTATCCATCATCATAATAAATGAAGCCCGGATTTCCATACACTATCAAACCTTAAAACATGCATGCATTAATGCACTATCATATGACAAAACGTCCATAATAAAACGATAAAACAATACAAATTTGCACTATCAAAACTGAGTTCTACATTGTGATACATTTTTATTTTATTTTGAAACAACTTATTACGACTAATTTCTCAGATTTTCTTCACTTAAGGGGTTAGGTACAGCTTACAACAGTAAGGGCCGTATTCATAGACATTTTTAGCGCGGGTTTCCGGTGGATGATCAGCGTTTTTCGTATTCATAAACCAGTGTTAGCGATAGGATATGATTTGAATTCTGTACAAGTAACCAGTCGATAGCCGGGGCTAGTTTAGTACGCTCGTAGCGCGTGCTGCGAAATGTCTATGAATAGCACCCAATAAGTTTTGGAAACATTCAACATTTTTTCCTCCATTACTCTATCTTGTACAATAATGAAAATTAGTATATGTAAAAAACTGTCCCTCTGGTGTATGATAGCAATATTTTTAGGATTAAACAAAAATATTTATTCTACATCTTGATTACACAACTTTTAACGCTGTATCACTTCGGAATATGTACGACACAAGAAAATCTTATCATACATATTCCGAAATATTGATTGATTTTATTTATTTATTTATTTAATTATTTATTTTGTTTGTTTTATTTATTTATTTACTTATTTACTTATTCACTTATTTAATTAATTAATTAATTAATTAATTTTTCTTTTCAAAATTAAAAATGGTGACAGTTCACTGTGCAATGATGAAGCATTTCTCTCTTAACTCAAAAACTATCCAACATTCTGTGATGAAATTTTTTTGCGTGTATTTATTCATGTCATATCTACAATATGATGCAAAATCACTTTTCTACCTTTGATGAATTGTCTGATAAAAAAGACATTTACAAAAATGGTAAATATCAGTATTGACTTCTAACACAAAATAATAATAAAAATATATATATATATAATTTATTAAGGAACGTAGTTGAAAGAGCATGATATTGCAAACATGAATACTTACTTACTTACTTACTTACTTACTTACAAATGGATTTTAAGGAACCCGGAGGTTCATTGCCGCCCTCACATAAGCCCGCCATCGGTCCCTATCCTGAGCAACATTAAACCAGTCCCTACCATCATATCCCACCTCCCTCAAATCCATTTTAATATTATCCTCCCATCTACGTCTCGGCCTCCCCAAATGTCTTTTTCCCTCCGGTCTCCCAACTAACACTCTATATGTATTTATGAATTCGCCTATACGTGCTACATGCCCTGCCCATCTCAAACGTCTGGATTTAATGTTCCTAATTATGTCAGGTGAAGAATACAATGCCTGCAGTTCTGCATTGTGTAACTTTCTCCATTCTCCTGTAACTTCATCCCTCTTAGGCCCAAATATTTTCCTAAGAACCTTATTCTCAAACACCCTTGATTTCTATTCCTCTCTCAAAGTGAGAGTTCAAGTTTCACAACCATACAGAACAACCGGTAATATAACTGTTTTATAAATTCTAACTTTCAGATTTTTTGACAGCAGACGCAAATATGAATTTCAGCAATAAAATAAAAGCGAGAGAACATGAAAAAGTTAAAAAGTTAACAAGTTTATGAGTTATGAGGGAAACGTTTCATCACTGCACAGTGAACTGTCACCGTTTTGAAATTTGAAAAAAAAAAAATATATATATATATCTTATATAAACTTTTTTTTAACCTTAAAAATATTGTCTCATATAGCAGAAGGA
Source organism: Periplaneta americana (assembly GCF_040183065.1). Lineage (NCBI taxonomy): Eukaryota > Metazoa > Arthropoda > Insecta > Blattodea > Blattidae > Periplaneta > Periplaneta americana. The sequence goes on along the minus strand of NC_091117.1, from coordinate 38,990,863 downwards.
CAGTGTTTTACACATACCAGTTTTCATTATTGTACAAGATACAATAATGGAGGAAAAAAAAAATGTTGGTTATTTCCAAAAATTTTACTGCTGTAAGCTGTACCTAACCCCTTAAGCTCATGTGTTTTTCTCTTAAGAACATTCTTGAACACGAAAAATTATCTTTCTACGTTACAAGAAGTGACAGTTGCATACTTAACCGAAGAAATTTGGGGAAAAGTGAGGTCGGATTGTAAGTATTTTGCATTTCCGCATGACCCCATTGGTAATCGAACCCGCGACCTTCCTACTTTGCAGCGCCTTATCCACGACGCTATTGCGCGTCCAAAAATACACAAGTACTTGCGTCTTTATTACAACAATCACAATAAACTACATCACCGTCCGTTTTCCTTTCCCTCAGTCCATCTTGACACAAGACCTCTTGCAGTTATAAAGGAGCTATAGCAACATCTCATAGTTCGACACAAAAGCATACTAAATTGGAGTTTGCAAGCATGCTGCTTCTGCCTTCCTTTCTTTCAGTATTTTGTCCTCCAGTTTGTAACGAGCGAGAGTTGGAGGTTGGAAATTTCAGTATAACAAAGGGAGGATTTAGTGGAAAGTTCAAAGATTAGTTGTAAGGTACGATGCCAAGAAACCATATTACCGGTAGCTTTCTTTTATTTTCTTCCTCAATAGACAAATAACGTGGAAATACCAGATTCTACGAAGCAACATCCATAAAAGACACTATTATGCAATTTAACATAATATAAGCACTAAAGCGAGAAAAAAAAGGACATAATATGAGATATAAAAATCTAAATAAATACTGTGGGTATTAAATCTAAAATCTTCAAAATATGCATCATGCATGAAGTTAGCCCCGAAAAAGGCCAAAACATGCAAACATGCACGGAAAAAAAAGTACAGTTACTTGAAATCGATGTCAAAAAACGAATATTTGCAAATTTTGAGAAGTTCAACAAGCATAGGCCTATATAAAAATATGCATTTGCATGGAAATCCGGGCTCTAATAAATCACCATGCATTAGGAGTGTAATATAGTGCTCTCTGGATAGTCTGTGACGAACTAAGTGGTTTGCGTTTCTCGGCATAGCGACATAATGCATGTCCGTAGAGTCAGGGCGAATAACGACAAGTTAAGGGTCTGTCATCACACAATTTTTAATTATGTTTTATTTAACGACGCTCGCAACTGCTGAGGTTCTTATCAGCATCGCCGGTGTGCCGGAATTTTGTCCCGCAAGAGTTCTTGTACATGCCGCGAAATCTAGGGACATGCGCCTGTCGCATTTAAGCACACTTAAATGCCATCGACCTGGGCCGGGATCGAACCCGCAATCTCGGGCACAGAAGGCCAGCGCTATACTGACTGTGCCACCCACGGCGACTGTCATCATACAAGACATCTTAAGATAGTATATAATATAAGTGATAAACTTGTAATTATCATTTATGGAAAATACATACTTTGTGACAGAATGAGAAACATCTGTGTCAATCAGATGAACCATACTTTCTCATTACACCTTACAATGTTTTTTCTTTAGGCCTATTATATTGGCAGTAATGTTGCAAACAAAATGATTTGGTTTAACAAAGCATTTTATTTAAGCAGAATGGTAGAAATAATCGCCATTATTGTGTACTGATCTCCAGAAAATCCACACATTCATGTACGCTAGACAAGGAGTCACTTTACTGAGATTCGATCTCTGGTATGGACTATTATCCAGGGATGTAATTAGATCGTTCTTTTTAAAGTAACAGTTAAGAGCCTTGTGTAATTCGACATTGCGTCAACACCATACCACGTCAATGGACAGGATGAAGAGGTAATGAGCATCCTCCACGGTCACCCGATTTAACTGACCTTCCACTTATGAGGGACCATGAAGGATGTGATTTATCACAGAAAACAAGCTACATTAGTGGAACTACATGAAGAAATTGAAGTGCCGTGAGCAATCATCACAATGGACATGTTCATTAATGTTGTACAAGGAGTAGTTCATCGAGTCCAGAAGTGTCTGGATGCTAATGGGGAGCACTTCGAACATTTTTGTGATAGTAGTTGTTAAACATGTCTCACAGCCATGCCTTGATGTGTATATCAATTTAGTAATACATTTTTTACTCGGTTATTTTACATCTTGAAATGTGTGTACATTTTTGGCCCTCTCTGCATATTATACCCCTTCCTCGTAGGTATAATACAAAGTAGTTTTGTATACAAGCGGACTCGCCTTGTGTTTAGGAATGAATTCGTTCACATTGTTGAGTCTATCGAATATGACGTAAGCATTTCCGTGACAGTTGAAGTTGAATTTCCGTTTCACGAAATCACGGATTCCTTAGATTCTTTTTTTATTCTTTCATTGTTTTAGATACTTTAATTATTTTTCTTTCAAATCCTTCATTTATCTTTGAAATCCATTAATTTTTTCTTTGAAAGCCTTTAATCTTATGAGATCCTTACATTTTTTGAGATCCTTTCATATTTCTTTGAAATTCGTTCATTTTTATTTAAAATTCTTTTATTATTCTTTGAAATTCTCTCATTTTTCTTTGAAATTCTTTAATTTTTCTATGAAATCCTTCCATTTTCTTAGATACTTTCATTTTTCTTTGACATCCTTTCATTTTTCTTTCTAATCCTTTTATTTTTTGAGATTCTTAATTTTTTTAAATCCCTTCGTTTTTTAAAATTCTTCCATTTTTAGGTCCTTTAATTTTTCTTTGAAATCCTTTCATTTTTCTTTTAAATTCTTTTTATTTTTTAAGATTCTGCCATTTTTCTTTGAAATCTTTTCATTTTTATAGATCCTTTCATTTTTCTTTGACATCTTTGCAATTTTCTGAATCCTTCCATTTTTCTTTCAAATCCTTTCATTTTTTTAGATCCTTACATATTTTTTAAAAAATTTTATCTTTTGAAATACATTAATTTTTCTTTCATTTTTTTAAAAATTCTTTCATTTTTTTAAATCCTTCCATTTTCTTAGATACTTTCATTATTCTTTGATATCCTTTCGTTTCTCTTTGACATCCTTTCATTTTTCTTTCAAATCCTTTTATTTTTTGAGATTCTTTATTTTTTAAATCCCTTCATTTTTTAAAATCCTTCCATTTTTACGTCCTTTAATTTTTATTTGAAATCCTTTAGTTTTTCTTTGAAATCCTTTCATTTTTCTTTTAAATCCTTTTTATTTTTTAAGATTCTGCCATTTTTCTTTGAAATCTTTTCATTTTTATAGATCCTTTCATTTTTCTTTGACATCTTTTCAATTTTCTGAAATCTTTCCATTTTTCTTTGAAATCCTTTCTTTTTTTTTTAGATCCTTACATTTTTTAAAATCATTTCATGTTTTGAAATACTTTAATTTTTCTCTCATTTTTTTAAATTCTTTCATTTTTCTTTGAAATTCTTTCATTTTTGTGAAATCCTTTCATTTTTTATTAATATAGGTCAAAAATAAGTGCTTCGCGTAAAAAAAAAAACTTTGGGTTCCCAATAAGCACACAAGGATACTTTCTACAATCCCAAGAAAGAGGGGTCGAATGAAAGTCCTTCGTCCTCGCCTGGGTTTGAAGTCGCGAACCTCGTATGTAATGGCAGGAGCGGTAATCACCGGACAACTGGGGAGGAGTAGTGTTGTGATTAACTGCGGTAGGATGCTTAACGCCCTATTTCCTTCTTGAATCTTCACGTCGTAGCAGGTGCTCTCGTTGCCTTTCTCTTTTTGCAATGAAGGGATTACTCGCTATTGTGCTCAGACCACCTTCTGTTAATTCACAAAAGAAGCTGTCCTGTTTATGTAGATTGATGGGCTGCTATACTTTCTGCTCATATTGGTCTTCACTTGCCTTGAATTGCAAACATTTCTGTGATGGTTTTTAAAGTGAGAATTATATTGTATACCGTATAAAGGCTATTGAAAGGAAAGTTATGCTCAAAAATTGCCGCACCTGTTTTACATTAACGCGTTCACAAAATAAAACACTTTTGTATTTGTTAAGCAATGCGTTTACTTAATTCATCTCAAATGTTGAGTACATCCGCCATGTCATTCTCCAACATTTATCAGTTTCATTTTTTTTTACCGTAAACCAGTGGTTCCCAAACTTCTTGAAGGTGTGACCCATTTTTGGGAGACACATTTGTTTGCTATTCACAGTACCGTACCGGTATTTAACTTCATTCCAAAAATAAAATTCACTATAAAATCTGAAAACTGTGATAATTTTACTTATAACCAGTGGATACCACGCAATTTACAATGTAAAAGTATCTGCAAGACGAAAAATAGGATTAGGCCTAATTCTCTTTGTCTTCTTAAATTGGTCTTCCTTGTTACTATATTTTTCGACCGCTTAAACGCTTTGAATAGTAGTTTGCAAGGTCAAGGATGTTACAAAGTGTTCACCTTTTGCTTCACTTTCATTGTTATGAGTTTCTGCATTGATTTAAGTTGCAACACTTGCTGCCAAGCTGACAATATCTAACAGATGTTTAGTTATATTCTTTCATTAATCACTAAAAAACTAAGGATTTTTGGACTTGAACTTTTTTTTCTTGTTTTGTTGTGAAGAACATGACCCCAAGGTTTGTTAAAGTATTTCTGAAACACTCTGTATAAATATGGAGTGATGTATAATCCTACATGAAAATGTTTTCACTCAATTGTAAATGAACGCTAACATCTGTTGTTATTATTATTATTATTATTATTATTATTATTGCCACTGTTAAAATGGAAGCTCTTATTTCTTAGAAAATTAGGTTATCATTGGGATTATCATTCACTCAGAACTTTCCGGAATAGGACATTAATTAATAAACTCCAGTATTCTGTGTTCCACTCGTTCCAGTGAAAAATTTAGGATTATAAACTAGGTTTTTTATTTTGAACAACATAATTAATTACGCAGTTTTTATTTAAATACGTAGAAACTTGTGTAAATAATAAAAAACTCAATATAATCGCCAACGAAAAATGTTACGGTTTTGTTTGTACTCAGTGCGCTTTGCATTATCTGTCGCAGACGATTTCCAGTAATTTTTAAATATTTAACGGATCTAGAGAAAACTGTGAATTCTTTATAAAGGCTAGGAGCTGTGTATTTATGTTGTGTTCTTACTTTTGTTAATCTGCTGCAGTGTTTCATAGTTAAGTTTGAATAGAGCGATGGATACGTTTACACAGTTCTTTGAGCAATAATTCTTTAGGTTTTTTATTTAAAAAATTGCATAGTCTAATTGTTGAACGAATTGGAATGAATTAACAACTTCATTTACTTGGGAAATATTTATCGTTTTGGAATTCTAATAACATTTTTGTTCCCATGTTAACTTCCTATATCCAGTACTTTATTTCCAACCTGTATAACTATATATGTGCTGTATGTGTAAATTACAGAATTAATTATACACATTCCAAAGACTAATTAACATCAGAACTATCGCGGATAGAAATTACATGAAATAAAAAGGCTTGTCTATTTGCCCCTATCCGAGGTGGTAGCGCCATCCAAATGCGATAAATCACTTGGCATTATTGTTGCATAAAGCAACAGGTCACGAATTCGAATCCCACCACGTGCTTAACTCTTTATCGTTAATTATTTGTGTTAATTCCCCTTTCTGTTGCTGATTTAGTGTCACAGGGTGTAGAGTGATTATCTGCTCTGTTGTCGACAATCGATGTAAAACTGTTGCTAAGGTTCTTCCATCTGTTACGATGAAAGAGAGTTCAGAAGTGTTAATTTATTATTGCAAAACTCTGAGGCAGCATCATAACATCTCTATGATTCACGAATATTATACAGATATGTCTCATAATGAGCAATGTCGGTTTTGGAGCAAAAATTGGTTCATTTGGGTTCCATCAACGATTTATAGATGAATGATACCTAACATTTTAAGTTTGTTTCAACAAGCAATGAAGAACCAGTGTTGCCAACTCTCACAGTGCCCTGCCCGCCAGTTTGGTCTTACAAACCCGCTATATATCCGTCAGATTTAGACACTTCTATCATGCCATATAGCCTGCATAATTATTCTTTTTTCTGCAATAAATAATGGTAGAATCTATGTACTGAGATATCGTTTGACTCGTCCAACAATAAACTGTATGGACTTTCACGAATATCATTTTTCAATTCTTGTACAAAGAATGGACCCTCACATTTTGAATGATTGCCGAGCATTTTTCCTTTCAAACTGAATGTTTTCACTTCATCAGGAAATTTTATTCACGCTGTGTAGTAGTTAAATGATCTATTTTCTTAATGCTACCGTGTTCAACAATATACAACGATGTATGACTTGAGGCTTTCCCGGCGTTTGATGTAGAATAACTCTTCTCGGGTTCTCAGCCAGGTGAGTTGGAGATTAGCTTCCAAGCTTTCGACGGCTAGCTCTGCCATCTTCTTCTTCTTCGTCCCTGAAGAAGATGGCAGAGATAGCCGTCGAAAGCTTGGAAGCTAATCTCCAACTCACCTGGCTGAGAACCCGAGAAGAGTCATTCTACAATATACAACGACATTTGACAGTCCGTATTTTTCGTCTTTTCAGTGGATGAAGTCTCCGTGAAATTTCCTTCATAAAAATGGAGGTACAAATATGGAATACCATTAACAAGTTACGAGAGTAACAAAGTTACAGTCTAAATGGTCTCTACTAGGAAAAGCATAGAAGAAGCATTCAGCATCTTCATTAGAAGATGTTTTCCCAGCTGTAATACTGAATCCTGATTAATCGTCTCTCACGTCTTTTCTCGAACTTGTTTTATGGCTTCTTGCATTGCCTTTTCATTCCACTGTTTTCTCAGTTTGTTGGAAGGTAAGGTTTTCCTTTCTCCTACAGGTACCAACACTAGTAACGAAACAGGAAACCAGGATATAAAGATGGAATATTAATAATACTAATATTTCATATTTGTGACACACTGATGTTGTAAATCATAACCACAAAACATATAATTTAAAAACGAAATTAATTAAACATACATTGCTATGAACATAGATTATTTCTCTTTAAGAACCTATAGCCTATAATTAATATTTATGGGATGATTCTCTGGCACGACTACAGCAAAGGAATAAGGTTTTGAGATTTGATACTTGGAATGTTACAAGTCTATATAGAACAGGATGGGTAACATTAGTAGCAAAAGAACTAGCTAGATATAGAATAGACTTTGTGGGAGTGCAGGAGGTTAGGTTAAATGGGAACGGCATAACACAAACAGGAGATTACTTGTTGTATTATGGGGAAGGAAACGATAATCACCAATTAGGAACAGGATTCTTTATTCATAAAAGAATAAAATCAGCAGTAAAAAATGTCGAATTTATCAGTGATAGGTTATCGTATTTAGTACTTAATGGTAGATGGTGCGATATCATAGTTATAAATGCTCACGCCCCTACAGAAGAGAAAGACGACCATATAAAGGATAGCTTCTATGAGGAATTAGAACAGACTTTTGATCAGTTACCTAGATATCACATGAAAATTTTATTGGGGATTTCAATGCTAAAGTAGGACGGGAGAATATTTTTAAACCGACTATTGGAAAAGAGAGCCTACACGTAACTAGTAGTGACAATGGAGTTAGATTAGTCAACTTTGCCACATCAAATAATTTGATTGCAAAAAGTACAACATTCTCCCATAAGGATATAGTACGTAAATATACTTGGACTTCTCCAGATGGATTTACACAGGCATGTAGCACGTATGGGCAAATCCAGAAATGCATATAGAGTGTTAGTTGGGAGGCCGGAGGGGAAAAAGACCTTTTGGGAGGCCGAGACGTAGATGGGAAGATAATATTAAAATGGATTTGAGGGAGGTGGCATATGATAATAGAGACCGGATTAATCTTGCTCAGGATAGGGACCAATGGCAGGCTTATGTGAGGGCGGCAATGAACCTCCGGGTTCCTTAAAAGCCAGTAAGTAAGTTAGTAACATTGAGGAATAACAATGTATATTCAAGAAAAGAACTTACCGCCAAAATTTTCAATTTCCTCGAAAACGTAATAATGATAAATGTTTCAACAGTTCATCTTCTAACTGCAAACTAACACATTCCCACTAAAGAGAGTATCAGTGCGTAGTAATTTTGAAGGCTTCCTCTAGTATACAACACGTCTCAGGTCGTATTTCACACTGTTTCATATTTGTACCCCTATTCATATTTGTAACACTTCCTTTATCAATTTCTGAAGCTTTATTTTGTAAATAATGATTTAAGATTGCTCCAGAAGGCCTAGGATCGAAGATGCGTTGGCATTGAAGTAGGGTAAAGTTGCCTAATTCCGTGATACTCCTAATCCCGTGATAATTTTTCTTAAATTGAATGTCAGTCAAAGCTTTGCGTTCGACCATAACGCCAGACATCTTTCTCGAAAGAGTGCATCTTTCTCCTACTTCTGAGACATCGGTGAACTTCCTAGCAAGATACCCAACACCGTGACATTCAGTGAAAGAGACATATCACAGAATTAGGAGTATCACGGAATTAGGCAACTTTACCCTATTTATTATTTTCATATTTTTCCATAATAAATTTAATATTTTGGTAAAATTTTCTTAATATTTTGGCGGTTTCTAGTTACCACAAAGTACCTGCAAGGTCGCAGTGCAGTTTCGTGGTGACACTCTTTAATCGATAAGAAATAATTACTATCGGATTTTGAATGTAATAAAAAATAATCATAAGTAAAATGATATCGTCGATTGTTACGTGCAGTCTGACACAGTACAGTAATTTGCATGTAAACTGAGCTCCGTATAATGGCTCTCTTGCCTACCGACAGTAGAAAAGTTTCTATGGCGATCGCTCAAACGTCACTCGTGCGAGGGATTGTCTGTGTATGAATGCTTGTCGGCAGCATAGTGAACTTCTTTGATGTGAACACATGCGTGTAGGTAGTCGAACGTATTTCTATTTACAAGAGTGCCCCCCGGCTTATCAAAGAGGTGATGGAGTACCTCGGCCGGAGGAAACAGCGGCGACGGCGTCGAATTCAGTTCCGGTGTTGCAATTTTATTTGCTTGTTGCCGTGTACAAAGCCTCTGTCGCGACGCACAAGGGAAATTGGCCGAATACGTTAACAAGCAGTACCCAATAACTCCACTGCAAGAACAAGTCACTATGAATTCCAACTGTTCATTTCCTTCCTCCCCCCTGGCGTCTTTCTCCCCCCGCACTCTTCGCAGATATGGTCCGGAAAATGAATTTCTTTTTATCTTTACTTTTTTTCTCCATGTTTTGCTTCCGGAATTTTCACCCTTCTAGGCTGTAAAACAAAAATAAAGACTAGCGCTCCATGTAAAATGTTGAATTACCTCGTTTCGTGGCATTTTGTGGTAATATTGTGTGGATAATGGCGTGGTTGTGCTTAAGTAAAGGATAGAGGCATTACTACATGGGCGATATACTCCAAAATCGTGCTGAGATATGTAGCTATGGGATAATGCATCTAGTTATTACAGTGCCGTACGTGCCATGCGACTACATTAGATCAACAACGATATTTCTTCACAGTTATACATTCTTCTCTTGAAATTACTGTCGGCTGTTTTAACCCTAGATTACTAATCATTCGTGTGGCAGACTACTCAGGTTGGCAGTATTGTTAATTTAATGCAGGTCTATTTCTGGTTGCTCTAGACGTATGCAGTGTTGTCAGACGTACAATAACTATAGTATTCGTACAATAGTTTTGCCATTGTTATACAATGTACCACTATTGTACGCGAAACATAGCCAACAATAGTTTTGTCTGTAGTGTAGTTCCTGAATGTCTAATATGGCCGTCTCTTCAGTGTTGCCAACTAATATCAGCTATCACCAAAGAGGGTAATCACAGTGCTATGTAGCCTACTGAATTAATAATAATAATAATAATAATAATAATAATAATAATAATAATAATACCCAACTGAATTCTTGTTTAAACATTTCAAAGTTTTCAACATTAAACAAGTGTATTATTTTATTTTGTTAAAATATTTTCATAGAAATTTTAATAACTCTGAAAGGTATATACATACATGTAAAACTAAAAATATGAATTCTCTGCGTTTGTGTGAACCAAAATATAAAACCAATGCAGCTTTTCATCATAGCATGACTCAAGGTCCCAGATTATTAAACAAATTTCATTCCAATAGTATTTCAACCACGAATCCTCTCCAAATTAATAAAAAAAAAAATTATTGGATTTATAATTTGGGTTTAAACATATTAAGTCCACACCTGTGGAGTAACGGTCAGCGCGTCTGGCCGCGAAACCAGGTGGCCCGGGTCCGAATCCCGGTCGGGGAAAGTTACCTGGTTGAGGTTTTTTCCGGGGTTTTCCCTCAACTCAATATGAGCAAATGCTGGGTAACTTTCGGTGCTGGACCCGGACTCATTTCACCGGCATTATCACGTTCATTTCATTCAGACGCTAAATAACCTAGATGTTGATACAGCGTCGTAAAAGAACCCAATAAAATAAAAAAAATTAAACACTATTTAATCTGTATTCACTCTTAATTTTAAATTTATTTTTGTCTGTATTGGAATCCCCTCCTGAGCACGAGTCTTACTCATTCAGGAGTGAGCTAGTTTATCTTTCATTGTATTTATTATCTTTTATTCATTTCAAACTTACTAGCAATAATAAATAAATAAAGAAGTAAGTAAATAAATAAATAAATAAATAATGAGAATGTATGTATTTATTTACACTGCAAGTGGGCGAGCACCCGGTGGCAGTGGTATACACAATATAAACAACACACAATACAATAATAATAATAATAATAATAATAATAATAATAATAATAATAATAATAATAACTACTGTCGTAGCTCAGGCGGTAGGCATATTACATGTGATCTAGAATTGCACTTGGACGTGAGTTCGACTCCCGTTTGGTTGGTTTTTTTTTTTTTTTTTGCCCAAGGTTTTCCCCAACTGAAACGCAAATGTCATGTAATTCTGTGTCCAATCCTCAGCCTCGTCTAACCAAATACCTTTTTGTTATCATCAATTATATCGACGATAAATAACCGAGTAGTTGATACACCGTCGTTACATAAACAATTGTAAAATAAAAGATAATAATATGTTTGTGATATTCATTGGTGCTCAATGAAGTCAGTAATGAGTTTACCGTACAGCTTTGTAATTTTTGGTGCGCCATGGTCCTTTACCCACTGCACTTAAATTGCAAACATGGCGTGTGCATGAAGTTGAAATATTTCACCTCTCAGGTGATTTGAACTCCAATCGAATTGCGGCAGAATTTATAGAACTGCGTATCTGCCATTCAGGGTGTGTGGAATAAAACTGATTCAGATCGTTAAATGTCTGAACAGAGAGCAGTAACAAAATGTATTCCTTTTTCCGGGAAATTTATGATTCAGCGTTTAATCAAAAGGGTGTAACGTATTTTGTATGGCAGGTGAGTAGAAATTCAGCAGGTTTGGTTCCCTATAGAAGCTGAATCTTGTTCTTGTCAGTCAGGGTGAAAGTTAACCGAATTATCTCCTAATATTGAAGCTTAAACTTATCAGTGAATCAACATTGTTCTTGATTTTGGTAATGGGGAGCATTTAATATAAATATGCAGTAAGTTAGATATTAGTTATCCTGAAGGAGGTGAGAGATTCCTAGCGCTATGTCCATCGTAGAGAGTTATTACTGTGACCCACAGCTAGGTGCATTTCCAACACACACCAGCTGGCTACGCTAAGGTTCGCTGAGTATCCTTCCGTACTTTGCCAGCCGGCTATCGGGAAATGCCATGAAATGAAGATCGGACGGAATGATGTTGATGCTTTACTTGTGGAAACGTGAAAACCGTGAGAAATCCCCAACAGCAACCTTGCCCGCCAAGAGAGTCGCATGGGATTCATTGCATTTCTGTAATTGCGTGAAACGTTTATACTGTTCGTGATTATTATTTTGAGCATGGTTGGAATTATAAGGATGTTTGTGGTTTGAAATACAATTCTGATATTTATTTTCATTCCTGTCTTTAAACTCTCTTAATTTAAATTTACTAAAGCAGAGCCTTCTCGTTAATTACTTCTTATTCCATTACTAATATCCAGACAAAAATTAAATTGATAGTCTAAATGATCAAAACGCCAACATGATACCAATGAGTCGCTTGAAATTGTAATTACTTACAAATGGCTTTTAAGGAACCCGCAAGTTCATTGCCACCCTAGCATAAACCCGCCATCGGTTCCTATCCTGTGCAAGATTAATCCATTCTCTATCATCATATCCCACCTCCCACAAATCCATTTTAATATTACTCTCCCATCTACATCTCGGCCTCCCCAAAGATTTTTCCCCTCCGGACTCCCAACTAACATTCTATATGCATTTTTGAATTCGCCCATACGTGCTACATGCCCTGCTCATCTCAAACGTCTGGATTTAATGTTCCTAATTATGTCAGGTGAAGAATACAATGCTTGCAGTTCTGCGTTGTGTAATTTTCTCTGTAACTTCATCCCTCTTAGCCTATTTTCCTAAGAACCTTATTCTCAAACACCCTTAATCTCTGTTCCTCTCTCAAAGTGAGAGTCCAAGTTTCACAACCATACAGAACAACCGGTAATATAACTGTTTTATAAATTCTAACTTTAAGATTTTTTGATAGCAGACTAGATAACAAAAGCTTCTCAACCGAATAAAAACAGGCATTTCCCATATTTATTCTGCGCTTAATTTCCTCCCGAGTGTCATTTATATTTGTTACTGTTGCTCCAAAATATTTGAATTTTTCCACCTCTTCGAAGGATAAATCTCCAAATTTTATGTTTCCATTTCGTACAATATTCTGGTCACAAGACATAATCATATACTTTGTCTTTTCGGGATTTATTTCCAAACCTATCGCTTTACTTGCTTCAAGTAGCATTCCCGAGTTTTCTCTAATCGTTTGTAAATTTTCTCAGTTAATACCACAGTTAAAAGTACTCTAGAATCAGACCATGTTAATTAATTATTTCTGTCCTTGTACTCCCCGCACTTATTTTCTTCATTCACTTCAGACGATTCAGTGGCTGAATTTTCAAATCTGATAGTGGGATCAATTATTTCGGCTGTCTGTTTATTTCTACTTATAGCTATGATATCTATCCTACTATTGCTCCCACCATCAAAAATACAATGAACTTCCTCGTGGACTTCGAAATTATTGGGTCGAAGTGCATCTGCGACCGTAGAGCGTATGGTGTTGTGACGTTTTATTCAGAGTACCTCTCCCTGTAGGCAACTCCCAAGCACATGTGGTAAAGTTTCATACTCACTGCTTTCCTTCTCCTCCCCAAGGGAATCGTTCTATCTCTGCCTACGTACAGAATATACACAAGGTATATCTTATTTTATTTCATGGAGTGCAGTTTCATAGAAAAGACTTTGCCGACAGACCTTCTACTGCCCACTACTAATTGGTTGTCATAAATAAATGTCTTCCTTACTGTGACGGAAATCTTGTCTTCTCCTGTTAGTAACCAATCACAACCTTCGTTCAGAAGAATTGACAGATTCCCGTCAAATCCACGTGGAGGCAGAGTTGTCGCATCTTTTCCGAATTCCAAGAATCCCGTCATTTTCACTGCATAATTTCTAGGGTCACCAGGATTGTGGCAACTGTGCAATGTTGGGACGAGGGGACAGGATGGAAATGTCAGAGTTGTTTGTGTAGGAAGTCATATATCTGTAAGTGGGTGTTCAAAGGAGCCACCGAACTGCACTCCTTGAAATAAAATAAGGTATAATCTACACACACTCAGTTACAAAAAAGGAAAAGCAAAATTTTATTTTCTCTGCCGGGAATCAAATTCAGGACCGCAAATTTTGATGCCGCAATGATTATCACTTGGTCTATAGCAGAGGCCTCGAACGCTGATAATGAAAACTAGCATTGAAGAGTAACCGTTGCTCGTTTGAAACAGTGTGTGCACACAGGCATAGGTCCGTAGAAAGGCGGTAGCAAAAGCAAGGGCTCATTACAGATCCCCATTGTAACACTGCATTATAACGTATCAGCAATTTCGCAACGCTATCCATTACACGTAACGATCACTTGACGGCCTATTTAATTAGCAAAACTGCAGAGGATTAGACCCCATCCTATCACAACACATCAAATTATATTTAAATAGAACCCGCAAGGGCTGTAATCAAAACACTGTGTAACTAACATAAAAAAAAAGAGTGGAATATAAACCCAGTAGTTGACACTGCAGGAGGCTTCGGCAGGAAAATGATTGCATGAGTGATGGGGTACACATCCATTTTGTATTCCATCGAATACAACAGATGGCAATATGATCTTTCTATTTGAGTTTTACAGGTAAATCCCACAGAGAGAAATAATTGACTGTGTTTTGTTTTTTCCAGTTCTCGTATATCACCGTTCATTATGGATGGACAGATTAACTTTTCAGACTGTTCGTATGTAGGTGAATGACTGTTACTTTTGATGCATCCGTTTGTACGTCACTCAACGCGTGGTAGGTTAGTAAGGTTATAATTAAATTTCCGTGCGTTGGGACATACGCTTAATTTCGATTATCAAAAGTGGTAAATGAGAAGATAAAACGGATTTTAAGTTTACACGTGTCGAAAGAAGAAAAAGAAGAAGGGACATTATCCTTGTACACTATTTGACTATAGACCAGGAGGGAAATTGACCATTGGGGCTACGCAATTGGAAATCTTTGTATGATCGTCTAGGTGATTTGGTTCCCTACCGGAAAACTTTGTGTTGGATGTAACTAGGGGACGGATGTTGATGACCTAAAAATCTACTGAAAATAATCATTAAAATGCCCTTAAACTAATGAAAAAATGACATAATTAAAATAAAATGACATTTAAATATTATTCACCGTACTCGCACCACAGCTTCTTAAAAATTAGTCACCTTGTTTCAATGACTGACCTTTAAATCTGGGAGAAAAGAGGCAACTTCCTGGAATTTGACTAAGATAAAGGACAAGAACATGCAACAAAATGCATGTTTTAAGGGAAAACTATAGATTTTTAATGAGGGTTTACAATGTGTTTCAATCAGGGATGGTCCATGTCAGTGCCTTCATTCTCCGTTTCTTCCTCCTTCCGCTCTTCACTTTTGTTACCGTATCTTCCAGATGAGGGAATGTGAATAACAAAACAATTTGTGGGTGCAGCGTGCATTCTTGCAATCTTTGTGTTAAAATACTGTCTGCTACAGTAGACATCCCTTCTGAACCATGTTGAGGACACAACGTCCTGTCCAGGACATAGTGAAAGTTTTCCCTCTTCCAAACATAAATTATAAATACAACCTCGTACCGACAAAAGAACAGTAGCTATCAAAGTCCTCACTTAAACTAAGCTGCTGTCAAGCATTTTATATTACTTCCGTTGTGTGAAATGAAGTCTTCAGTGGAATGAGGGATGGACTTTAGAGTCTGTTCCAAACTTTAAAACTCAAACTTCACTTTTTATTTTGATGTACCGAAGTACATATGATATTTCCATGCAGATATTCTGCTTTCTCAGATGATGAGAGAGAGATGGAACGGAGAAAAATTCTCTCCGGCGTCGGGATTTGAACCCGGGTTTTCAGCTCTCCGTGCTGATGCTTTAACCACTAAGCCACGCCGGATACAATCCCGACACCGTTGAGAATCGTCTCAGATTAAGCTCCATCTCTTGGGTTCCCTCTGGTGGCCGCCCTCTGCACTACGTCATAGATGTCTATGCACGCAGGACCGAAGTCCATACATGTGTAGAGGTGCACTCAGATGAGTGACTGGTTGGCCGGGGTCCGACGGTATGGGCGCCGTCTTTAAATCACAAAGTGATTTATTACGCATATCATATTTATTTTGATGTACCGAAGTACATATGATATTTCCATGCAGATATTCTGCTTTCTCAGATGATGAGAGAGAGATGGAACGGAGAAAAATTCTCTCCGGCGTCGGGATTTGAACCCGGGTTTTCAGCTCTCCGTGCTGATGCTTTAACCACTAAGCCACGCCGGATACAATCCCGACGATTCTCAACCCAATTCCTCTGACTTCAACTATGAGATTACTAGTAAATATTTTAACTGCTGTAACCTTTATTACAGACGTCAAAATCTTGATTATCAATTTTTTTGCAAAGTTATCAAGGGTTATATTGATTGTGAGTCTATCATAAACAATATCAGCCTTCGTATTCCTACAAAGGGTTTAAAATTTCAAAAAAAATTTTACAAAAGAAATTCTAAATCAATTTCTCCAGTCTGTAGATGCATAAAATATGCCAATTTGCATGTGCACAATTTAGATCGTTTTAAAGTATAGTTTCGTTTTTTAGTATTTAATATCCTTGTTGTAAATTTTATTTATGTATGTTTTCTTGATTTAAGATATTATTAATTTATTTTTACACCTTTGTATCTTCTGTTTGTGAATTGTGCTGAACTATAATTGCCTCTGGCTGTTGTTCAGCATAATAATATTAATAAGAAATAAATAATAAATAAATATTATTATTATTATTATTATTATTATTATTATTATTATTATTATTATTATTAAGTTCTGAGAGTGTTAGCGATTTTGTAATCTACAAACATGAGTCTAATCTAAGGGCACATTACTGCAACCTGGGCTTTCTATGCACTGTATGTGTTGTTTCATTGTCATATATGGACTTAAATTATACCAACCTCTCGCCAAAGGCTTTTTCGAATATAGCCACATCAAAGAATGCTTTTTTTAAAGTAATGTTATATAATATAATTCCGTTGAAAAGCAAGAATTTCCTCGAAGTGTAGGACGCAGCGGGCATTGCATGATGTCCTCGCGCACGTGATTCCAGTGAAAACTGTACGAAACGAGTGTGTTATCGTGCCGTCCACCCACAACGCACGAAGATGAAGTGCTAATCGATAAAGCCGCCCGCACCCATGTACTCGCAGGTGGATTGCTCTACATGAAAAGCTCTCGTTTTGACACCTATGTTAGGTCGCAGTCCAAATTGCTTGCCGGCAGGTCAATTATTGTTAGTCTGACTTGACAAACCTGTACGGAAATCCAGGGATATTTCAAGAAATTAGTCTGCTTTGGAATTCACCGACCCTTGAACTGACAGTCTTTGCGAAAACTATAGATTTCGAGGTTTCAGTACTGTAATAATTCAGGCGTTCCCTGAAATAACACCTTACCGTACGTTTTTGTCGTTTTCCGTTTCCAGCACATATTTAAGTCTTAATAACACATTTTCATCCTGACAAAATATTATTTACATCCAACAAATACAGCTCCTTCTAGAAACAATCTAATATTGTTCAAAATCAATTCATAGAATTCTAGGTGTTCTTCAGACATATAATCCTTTAGTATTTTTTTTCAAAATTTTTAATTTTATCGGTCTTGATTGAAACCCTTCCTCATGGATAAGCTAATTTTTGTGGCGCAATTACTGGTAAACGCTGGAGGCCCATTGTAGATGCTTTAATACAATCTTTTCTTGTATCATAAAAGGCGAACTGAAAAAAAAAAGTGCCGATAGAGATATCTACTGTTTAGTTTTAAAATGACACGAGTCATTGATTGATGGTCCTTCACAAAAAATACTAAAGTTATCATTTCAATATAGAACTTCAAAGAACAGGGTCACTGCTACCCTTTTAGTGGTAATCAGTGCATATACTAGGCAGGATCGAAAGTAACGCACAACAATTATTTTAAGAAATACTATTTTGTTTAGGACGTTCAAAGTTGGCAGACAGTTAGTTTGAATCTTGCGCTACAGACAGCAATGGTTCGATCGGGTGTCACCCAGGCCGAACGAATTGTAACTACTGAGTAAAAATGGCGCGTTTTCTACCATGTTTTACTTGTGAAGGGCAGCGAGGTGTAGTCCGAAAAACGGAAAATTAGAGTGAAATCCACAGGGAAGTATTGGAGGTGTATGGCGCTTGATTGCCTGGACCATAGCAACATCTCCAGGTGATGCAGGTTCTTCGAAGCACGTTCCATCCGACCAGTGACCGATACAACACCACCCAATGTCAGAAACATTAAGGCGATAATCATCCACCCTACAGTCCAGACCTCGCACTGTCTGACTTTCACCTCTTCAGACCAATGAAGAAATTTCTAGGAAGTCAACGCTTCGGTTCGGATGAAGAAGTGAAATTAACCGTGTGCAAGTGGCTAAACGCCCAAAAAACGGAGTTTTATGAACGAAGTGTACTGAATATAGTGTCACGATCGGAGAAATGTGTCGAGAGACTTGGTTCCAATGTCGAAGAACAGGTAAAACCTGTAGCTTTCTTGTGCATTATTTTGTTTTGCTTACCTATGAAATACGTTGCTACAAAAAATTGTTGTGCGTTACTTTTCGATTCACCCTCGTATATTCTGAAACAATAAAAACCAGAAATTATCAAATTGTTGACTGATACTCTTTTAAAAATATACAGGGACATCATTTTATTTTTACTTCAACTTTTATTGTACCTGAGTTTTTGAATGTACTCCACTCCCACCCCTTCTACTAACGAAGTTCCAACTGTCCTCCACACAGAACCAAGGCCGCAGTACTGAGTTAGTGATTATAGTACGTTTCAGAAATATGTTCGCGTTGTCCAGTGACGAAAATTTCCAATATTGAATCATATTTTCGCACAGGTACTATCGTCCATTTGCCTGGGTCGCATTCCGGTTTCCCCCACCTGCTTCTGCTCGCTCCACTGTAAAGACTAGTGGCTGGGCTTTCTTAGCTCTTTTCTGAAAACATTAATTTCTGTAGGAATTAATTGGACGCCTGCGTAATATTATGCAACTATTTAAAATAACTTAAATAAAATGACCTCGTTAAATAATTAACTGTCACGTGATTCCCCCCCCCCCATTTCTACGATCCTGCGACATAACCATTTGGACGGACAGTAGATAGCATATCTGAGTAATTTTATCTGTGCGGGTCGGGCAGAAGTGAAGATTGAATTTACAGTACGTAAGGTACTTTTTTATATAGTAGGTATAGAATTATTTCAACATTAGTTACCAAGTATGAAGGACGAAACTGGTAATTGGAATTAGATGCAATAGTCTATAGTGCGATAATAGGCACAAAAGAACTGAAGCCTGTATCGAAATGAACGGCCGCCGTTTTAAAAAATGTGTTTAAATATCCATATTATGATTATTATTCATTTTAACTTCATTCTCTATATCGTACGCTAATGTGCTGTAGACAGTATAATATACACAGCATAATGAATACGTTCGCATGGATAACTCAGTTCGTGAGTAAAAACACTTATTGTTAATACTGTACTGTATTTTGATTAAAGAAAACGTAATGAAAATTATCACATTCAAAATCGCGATATTTCCTATTTTACTTAAATGGATGAACTACTTTTCTTCCCTCCTATACCTAGTAAAGTGATTTATTTGTATTTTACGCTAGTATAATCGAACTCCAGTCGTGGAAGGAGGTAGCAAACGGTGTTTCCGGGTCTCAATCATTAATCCAAAGGTATAGCCAGGTTAATATTAAAAATGTTAGTAAAAATAAAATGATGTCCCTGTACATTTCAATTACGGCAGGACTTCTATTGAATGCAATCTAAATGCTTTAGTTGTGTTCTGTGTTTACTGAGATGCCTTGCGATGTATTGGGACTTGTACACCCCTGACCCCGTTGTTTATAGTGTTTAAAGCTAACGCGCTGTTTCCCCGAATCTTTAAAGAATTTTACTGTCGCCGTCGAGTCTGTTATTTAACTTGCAATTTAATACGGCAAGATGGCGGCGTGGCGCAGCGTGGTTGACCATTATATCGACCCTTACTCTGTTGGTTTATGTGCCTCTCCCCTTCTTTTTTTTTTTTAGCGCTTATTTCCTCATTCTCGATTTTCGTGTGTGTTTTTTCTTTTGTTCCGTTTCAGAACTGAAAACATACTCCCCTCCAATAACATCTGAAAGTGCAAACACACGGATGACAACCCTCCCTTCTCACACTTCTCTTGGGATTTACTTCTGCATGAAATTTTAATTCTTGCAATTAGAAGACCCATCTGTTAAAGAGCTTTATATTTCTCTTGAATAAATAGAACCAAAATAACTCAAAAGATAAACAAGCTTGACTAGACAGTGGAGTGAAAATTAATTGGGACAAGCTTACTTTTAACAAAAGCAGTTTTCTTTCGCTTCACGAACTGTTATTTTCAAATGAAGTGAGTAAATGTTTTCTCTTTAGATATCTAGGATGTGAGCAGAGTCTGGAACATTTTCAAGAATTCTTTTTAGTCTATAGCAGTCTGTATTTTCGAATGAAGATTGCATGAGCCATCAAGATCTTCACCCTGTCACATGTCTCGGAAAGTAACGAACCATCTCAATAATAATGCAATAGAAATGCTCAATTCGCAAGGAAGCTCGTCAGATCTCAACCATGTAGAGAATCTGTGGGTAATGATCTGGGCAAGATTCAGAATAATGGTTTCTGCAACTGTGGCGCGACTCCACTGTCAGAGAACCCGCTAACGGTGTCGAAGGTTAATAAAATAATAAAGAAGTGCAATGTCTTTGTAATAATGTTCCAGAAATGTTCTAGGTAGTAATGCGAACTGAACAAGGACATGTCCTTTTTAGATAAAGTTATAGAATAACTTATACAGTATATTTTTGCTCTGGTGGATCAAATAGGGTACTAAAACAATGATGAAAAATGTACCAGGAAAACTGTAAAATAATGTCCACTTTATATCCTGTGTTGAAGTATGAACTCAAATTGTCTTTTATTTTTATATTTCTTGTATTTGGTGTGAGAGTTTCAAGAATATGAGGAGCAAAAAGTGCACTTGTTAGTCAAAGATGATGTGAAATGCTGTGTAATTCCTGCGATAGTCCAAGTTAATCACAGAGGGCCGTATTCATAGACATTTTTAGCGCGGGTTTCCGGTGGATGATCAGCGTTTTTCGTATTCATAAACCAGTGTTAGCGATAGTATATGATTTGAATTCTGTACAAGTAACCAGTGGATAGCCGGGGCTAGCTTAGTACGCTCGTAGCGCGTGCTGCGAAATGTCTATGAATAGCACCCAGAAAGACTTCCCGGCCGCGGAATTATGGAGGGAAATTGTACAGTCCCGAGAAAAGTCCTCAGAAACTTTAGCTGTGTTCACCATAAATACGACTCCCTCATCACAGGGATTCGAACCCGAGCCAGTGCTCTACCAAACGAGCTACCAAGGCAATAGTTACATATTAGGAAGACACCTTAGCGAGACATAGCTTCAGGACTTGGTTGTCATCTCTATGAAACAACCCAAGACACTATTGAAAATGGACATTTTTTAGTAGGTTATTTTACGACGCTTTATCAACATCTTCGGTTATTTAGCGTCTGAATGAGATGAAGGTGATAATGCCGGTGAAATGAGTCCGGGGTCCAGCAGCGAAAGTTACCCAGCATTTGCTCATATTGGGTTGAGGGAAAACCCCGGAAAAAACCTCAACCAGGTAACTTGCCCCGACCGGGAATCGAACCCGGGCTACTTGGTTTCGCGGCCAGACGCTCTGACCGGAAAATGGACATACTGTGGATCTATGAGCGACGTGGTATCCTAATCCATTCCACTTTCATGCAACGTCAAATCGGTGCTTTACAATGTTTCAAAACTGCACATTCAAATAGTGATGTGACAAGTAAAATTTTGTGCAATTTTTATTTTGTGAAATGGAAAATTTTCCGGTCAATTTGTAGTATTTTTTCGCAAAAATTTTCCACCTGAAAAATTGCTCTTTTCTTCGCTATCCTGCCTACTGCCTCAAGAGAAGCACATGTATTGCTCATTCAGTATTCCCATTAACCGCTAAGCTTATGAAGTCACTTTAAACCTTCTAACCTTTAATGGCTTATTTTCTTTACATTTTTGGGCATATAAATATTCAAACAACTAATAGTACCAACTTTATTATAAACAACTTCGTCATCGCCATCATCATCATCATAGTCATAATAATACCATTAAACGAGAAAATGCTGGGTAACTTTCGGTGCTGGACCCCGGACTCATTTCATCGGCATTATCACCTTCATTTCATTCAGACGCTAAATAACCTAGATGTTGATACAGCGACGTAAAATAACCCAATAAAAAATACCATTAAGGTTTTGGTTGTTAGCCTCTTGAGGTAGGATATCATCTTTGGATTATATTGAACAGAAAATTTATATGAGATCTGGACCAACAAGATTTACATTCATACAATAGCTACAGCTATGGAAGTATGTTTTGTCTCGTCATCATCATCATCATTATTGTCATCATCATTATCGTTGTCATAATAATAATAATAATAATAATAATAATAATAATAATAATAATAATAATAATAATAATTATTATTATTATTATTATTATTATTATTATTATTATTATTATTATTATTATTATTATTATTATTATTATTATAAGTTTTTGATTTCAAAACAACGCCATTGTGAAGTTTGTTTTAGTAAATATTCACGTACTGTAGATCAAGAGACAAACGTTGACTAGTATCACTTCCTGAGAATTTCATTGGTATAATATAAATTGCACAATACCATCACTATTTGCTCCACATGGGAAAGATTTCATTTTACTTACTTACTTACTGGCTTTTAAGGAACCGGAGGTTCATTGCCGCCCTCACATAAGTCCGCCATTGGTCCCTATCCTGAGCAAGATTAATCCATTCTCTATTATCATATCCCACCTCCCTCAAATCCATTTTAATATTATCCTCCCATCTACGTCTCGGCCTCCCCAAAGGTCTTTTTCCCCTCGGGCCTCCCAACTAACACTCTATATGCATTTCTGGATTCGCCCATACTTGCTACATGCCCTGCCCATCTCAAACGTCTGGATTTAATGTTCCTAATTATGTCAGGTGAAAAATACAGTGCGTGCAGTTCTGTTTTGTGTAACTTTCTCCATTCTCCTGTAACTTCATCCCTCTTAGCCCCAAATATTTTCCTAAGCACCTTATTCTCAAACACCTTCACCTATGTTCCTCTCTCAAAGTGAGACTCCAAGTTTCACAACCATAAAGAACAACCGGTAATATAACTGTTTTATAAATTCTAACTTTAAGATTTTTTGACAGCAGACTGGATGATAAAAGCTTCTCAACCGAATAATAACAGGCATTTCCCATATTTATTCTGTGTTTAATTTCCTCCCGAGTATTATATATATTTGTTACTGTTGCTCCAAGATATTTGAACTTCTCCACCTCTTCAAAAGATAAATTTCCAATTTTTATATTTCCATTTCTTACAATATTCTCGTCACGAGACATAATCATATACTTTGTCTTTTCGGGATTTACTTCCAAACCTATCTCTTTACTTGCTTCCAGTAAAATTCCCGTGTTTTCCCTAATCGTTTGTGGATTTTCTCCTAACATATTCACGTCATCCGCATAGACAAGCAGCTGATGTAACCCGTTCAATTCCAAACCCTGTCTGTTATCCTGGACTTTCCTAATGGCATACTCTAGAGCAAAGTTAAAAAGTAAAGGTTATAGTGCATCTCCTTGCTTCAGCCCACAGTGAATTAGAAACGCATAAAGATTTCATTTTAAAATAATTAATTATGGTTGGCTAAGAAAAACATTAATATGAAGCTGTAGCTCGATATTTCTAGTTTTCGTTATATATAACGGGTCCCCATTTTATTTTTAGTACGCTTTCAAATCATCTATATACACACAGCAGGAGCGAATTTTCGTGTTGTGTTGTAGGCTAAGCTGTCTGTTATTTTCTGAGAAAATCATTTCATGTAGCTAACTTTCAGATAAAATTTATTTTTAAACAGTAATCAATTTTGAATCTTGCGTGTAAGGTTTGCCCTGACTCTGTAATACAAAAAAAAAAAAAAAAAAATGTGTGTTGTGTAAATGGTGACTATTTGAGCAGCAAACAAGATTAATGATAATGATAATGCCGGTTGAACCATAAGCAATGTCATTAATTTTGGTGGATGATTTCTTTAGTAAATAGCAACAAATTATTAAAGTACCATTTGCTGCGTGTTGGATAGTTTTGCATTAAAACATGAAACTTTAAATACGTGAATTATGTCACTGTGCAATATTGTAAGCTTTGGCGATTGCACAGCAGCTTGTTGTATTCGGTGAACTTTACTAAACTTGTTTTAAATGTGGGGTGGGAAATTCATTACCAGGTAGACCTAGATTTTTTTTTTAATGTCGTAAGAAAAAATAACAAATAAGATACTTTTTAATTTTTGTTTTAACGTCTTAAGAAAAAAATAGCAGATAGGGTAGGCCTATTGTTTAATTTTTGTGTTTTTAACGTGTAGAGAGAAACTGCTAACAGTATTTTGCTTCAACCAATTAGAAATAGTAATATAGCGAACGCCAGTAGGGGAAGTTATCCCCATCCACATGAAATGTGCATTCGACACAACACTAGCCTATCACGTAGAGTGTCTGGTGAGCTAGTAGGGGAAAAGTGGAAGGGGTCGTGGGCGGAGCTTCTACGTTCGCTATATTGCGATTTGCCCCTGTTAACTGCAGACAATTACCTTTTACAGCGTTGTCACGGTTCCATACATTTTAAAATTTCACTGGGGTAAGAAAATTTACATTTTTCTGAATGAAATTTCTGCAAGTTTAAGGGACAAAGCGAAAATTCGTTCATTCATTTATTGTCAGTATTCAATGGTGTCTTAAATTGACTGAGGATATTGGACATTTAGTCAATAGTTTTCATAAAATATGCTACTAAACGTTTCATTTGGAACACTTTTTCTCGAAATCTAAACAAAGACGAACAAAAATGCAGTATATTATACTTTTCATATTGAGATATCTCAAAGTGTAGCCCCATAAAATTAATGATATGACTTACTGTTAACTCTGTTTAATTATCAGAACAATTATAAAAGTTAGCAAACCGAATAAGCTGAAGAAATGCTTAATAAGTGGACAATTTTCAGCCAAATTTATAATTAAATCAGTATGATTATAAAACTTAGCGTCAGCCTGGTTGGCTTACTTGGTATAGCACTGGCCTTCTATGCCCGAGGTTGCGGATTCGATCTCGGGCCAGGTCGATGGCATTTAAGTGTGCTTAAATGCGACAGGCTCATGTCAGTAGATTTACTGGCATGTAAAAGAACTCGTGCGGGACAAAATTCCGGCATACCGGCGAAGCTGATATAACCTCGACAGTTACGAGCATCATTAAATAAAACATAATATAGAAAACTTAGCAAAATGAATGACATGAGAAAAGTTTAATGATGGAAATTTTTCTCCAATATTTCGAAAAATTTTCAGTTTTAAAATTTTCTTAAAAAATTTTGTTACTATAGCCAACTAATCGGAGCTTTAATGGTCTATACTTTTCAGTTGGTAACGTGTTTTCAACATTTTAAAACTCATATTCACTGTTGTAATCTTTTACGAACAGTTTCATCCCACAGGGAACTCAGTATACGCTCTGTATATTTTTCTAAGGGAATTTTAGTCTCAAGATAATGCATGTAGTATGCATAGAAATGTTAATGTATAATGAAGGTAAAGGAAGGCGAGGGTGTAGTGTATTTGCAAGGGAAGATGACTGGAAAGAGGGCGAAAAAGTCAACAAGGGAGCCGTTAGGGGAACAGAGTGGTTGCGCTGTGAACGCTTCCTCCAACCGGAAGTGTACGTGATTGGCTACTGACTTCTCTGCGACATTGCGATAGGTTAATGTGGCCAGGTGGTTGTCATGGCAACGAGGAAATAGAATGTGGGGTCGGATGGACGGCCATCTGTTCGGACAATTCATCTGGGGTTTACATCCAATTTCCGTAGGAAGATCTGAAGATTTGAGACAGAAAACTGCATTTCTAGACGTTTCTGATGGGAAGCTAAGTCTTTCTAAGCTGACTGAAATGATTTTTCTGCTTTTCCTTCTGAGGAAAAAGAAATTCTATGACATAACTGATACAAAACTTCGAATGCATTATTGATGTAAAAGTTCTATCCAGCTGAACAAATTGAAGGTTAAGACTTGAAGAATTTCATCATTCTCATCTTAGTCGTTATCGTTATGATCACCATCACCATCACCATCACCATCATCATATTCCCTTTCACGAATGTTTGATCACGGGGCCCATTTTGGAGAACAAATGAATTAAGTCTGTCCTACAAATTAATTAACATATGCACATAAAGACCTACTGTCTGTATAAGATATAGACCTACTGATTTCTACGGAGAACACGTTGTAAATGATAAAAGACTGGAACGCTGATAAATGTGTCTTGGAGCCTACCGACAATAGGTCATGGATATTTGTTCATTGTTAATACGATGTTCGTTTTTTTTTGTAACATTCCAGTTGTGTTTTTTGGGAATGGATCTTTAATGTATGCCTAGCGATCAATACAATTGTTTCGTCAGCTTCATCATCATCGTCGTCGTCGTCGTCATCATCATCATCATCATCATCATCATCATCATCATCATCATCATCTACATTACAGTCTTGTCCCTCTGAACTGTTCCAAACTTCTTTCAGAATTTATCCGGTCATTTTTTTTTTCTAGATCTTCTCAGAACCTTCTTCCATGTGGATAATAGTTAATAGTAGTTATTGTCATTGTTGTGGTTGGCATTCTTTCGGTATGTTCTCGTCAATTACTTTTGGTACTCTCTTATTGTTAAATGACACTCGAGAGGAAATTAAACGCAGAATATATATGGGAAAAGCATGCCTTTTTCAGTTCAGAAGCTTTTGTAATTCAGTCTGCTTTAAAAAAACTGGAAGTTAGAATTTATAAAACAGTTATATTACCGGTTGTTCTGTATGGTTGTGAAACTTTGGACTCTCACTTTGAGAGGGGAACAGAGGTTAAGAGTGTTCGAGAATAAGGTGCTTAGGAAAAATATTTGGGGCTAAAAGGGATGAAATTATAGGAGAATGGAGGAAGTTTCACAACTCAGAACTGCACGCATTGTATTCTTCACTTATCATTGAGAACATTAAATCCAGACGTTTGAAATAGGCAAGGCATGTAGCACGTATGGGCGAATCCATAAATAGTGTGTTAGTTAGAAGTCCTAAAGGGAAAAAGATCTTTGGGAAGACCGAGACGTAGATGGGAGGATAATATTTAAATTGATTTTTTAGAGTTGGGATATGATGGTAGGGACTGCATTATCTTGCTCAGCATAGGGACCGTTGGCGAGCTTACATCAGGACGGCAATGAACCTCCAGCTGTGCTTTTTTTTTTTTTTTTCGAGAGTGGTTAGATTTAAGAGTGGTTAGATTTAATCATAGCTGAGGGGTGTGCAACCTATAAAGTAGGATTTGTTTTGTAAAGCACGTACGGTCGAAAGGCCCGTGCATTGGATATAAGAGCAAATTCTGATAGTGTGGTGCGTCTGTATGTATGATATTGCTGAACAAATCCATCTATCTACCTAAAAGCCATTTGTAAGTAAATAAGGTTATTATTTTTAAAATGTTCATTTCATTTAGTGTTCTGCCCAAGGACACGTCTTTCACTGCAAACCCAGCTTTCTCCAAACTTTCCTATTTTCTGCCTTTCTCTTTGTCTCCTCATATGATCCATATATCTTAATGTCGTCTATCATCTGATATATTCTTCTGCCTCGAACTCTTCTCCCGTTCACCATTCCATCCAGTGAATCCTTCAGTATGCAATTTTTTCTCACCCAGTGACACAACAAATTCCTTTTCCTCCTCCTGATTAGTTTCAGTATCATTCTTTCTTCACCCACTCTTTCCAACACAGCTTCATTTCTTATTCTGTCTGTTCACTTCACACGTTCGGCTTTTTTATAATTATGTCTGTAAAATATGGATTTTGTTTTGGAAGGGGCTGTCTTCTGTCACACCATATAGCTTGATTATAGGAAAATATAATAATATTGTGGGAATATCTCCCTTTCTCATATTATACCTTCATTTTTAGATTGAATAATATTGAAAGGTACAGACAATAATTCTGTGGCCGGGAGGAAAAAGGTCTTAAGTAAAAATTTAATACTTTTCAGGAGAGCAGTAGAAAGATTGAAATTGGTGTCAGTTATAGAGTTTTTTTTAATTAAGAGTTTTTTCCTGAATATTATTTGTTTATATTTCTTATAAAATAGGTAATGTTGCTCATTTAACAATTTCCTTGATTATTTCCAAAAATTGCCGCACATAAGCCCTTTTAAGACTAGAAGCCAAACTGAGTAGAAGGGACTATTTAAACATAAGACCTTTTTCATGTCAAAATAAATGAGAAATGTAAATTATTAGAAATGCAAAATGGGTCTTAAACAATTATAGGACTGTTTACCCTGGTGCTTAAAGTTTTAAAAGGAAAGGGCATCAGTATGTGATAAAATGGCTAAAATACAAGTTAGACCTTTTTAATAGGAAAGCATGGAAAATAAACATGTGATGGTTTGTAAGGAATAAAGTATTAAATATTCTTAAGCCCTTTATTCTGTGTGTGCTCGATTCAAAAAGTACATAGGACATTTGGTAACGCTCTACAAATCCAGTCAGGAGTCTTATTTGACTTTAGCCAGATTGTAGAGAATTGTTTCCGCTTTCAGAATATAAAAATCTCATTTTCACAAAAAATGACTTAAGACCTTTTTCCTCCCTGCCACAGAATTAACGTCGAGTGTATTTCGAATATACAATTTGCAGCGAAACAAACGAAACTGATTTACAGTCTTTGGATTCTTTGCAGCATCCTCGACGAAATAAGGACCTCAAATCGTAATCCGCGTACTATGCAGTGGTTTCTGTTTAAGACTTCAGACCGTTCAAACCCTAAAAAAACTAGTTGCTTGTCAGTTGATGTAACCATCAAAGTGAATATGGCTTTCATTTGAAAACCGTATTTTTCAGAAGAAATCTGAATCCTGATACGTCATGGACAACAGTCAGCTGCAATACTGTAATCGGGCTCGCTTATTCCTTTCTGTTAGACGCTGAGCAACTTGAATGCGGTATGTAAATCCACCCAGCTCTTTAAACATCCGCCGAACAGACCTATCGCTCAAACCACGTTTCAGCGATGTTCATCGTAGACTAAGCTTTGGGGACTGTAACACCTGTTGGAGAAGTCCATGATTCTCGTTTGTGGTGACGGTTCTTGTCCCCTTTCGTTGACATAAGACTGATCCCGTATGACGGAACTTGTCAACGACAGTTAACATTGTTCTGTTATTTGGTGCCTCCTTATTAAATCGCTCCTCTTACTGTTCTTTAACGTGAAGCAAACTTGGCCCATTCTGACGTCCTACTCCGTATGACTGCAAATAATGTTCCACGATAAATACTTTCTCTTTTGTGAAAACTATAATTGCAGAAATCAACACAACACTGAATTCACGATATGTCAAACTATTATATACAATAAATAGTATAAATACTTCGTACTACGGAAACTTGGATAGCAGATGAGCAGTAATTTCAGTGTCTCTTTTGCCGCATATCGTATATGTTGACCAGTCCTGGCTTGAACTTCGAAATACACATACAATTTGGCACGAATATATAAAGCGGCAACTGTCCTTAGGAGGGTACATTTTTCCGACGCGAAGTTGTCCACTTAACGACCATGACCGTTTCCAGCATGCGCAAAACCAACCTACTTTGGATAATTTGCACTCGCGTCTGATGTTGTTTATTTGGTTGTTAGTTTACGTAATGGCTACTCTAACTGCTGCTGTTATCCAACTTGGAACGGCGTGCTGGATTATGACTGGGAAATAGGAAAGAGATGTTTTCAGTTGTATGTACTTGAACCGCAGCAGTGTGTCTGCAAAAGTGTTAACGAGTAGGGGCTTACCTGATAACCAAGTTCCGAATTTTAATAAAGTGATGCAGAAGTGAACTCGATTGAAAAATTTCAAATTTAATATCTTCTACCAAATCTCTCTTTCCTTAAGAGTAAAATAGCTGTATTTAATAATGGAATTTGTAGTGAATTGAAAGGATAACACCTATGAATGGTTTTTAAATAATCCACCTCACCTTCTCTTTTTCTTTCTCTATATCCCCTATATGTCGCTATATTTGGCGATATTCCTCACCATTTCATATCATAGAACCTTTCTTTCTTCGATTAAGACTCATCAGCACATCATTTTCGATGGACTACATACAGATTATCGTGTCTATCTCTAGAGTCTGTTAAAACCTGACCGAGGAGGTGAAATGAAGAAGAATAAGACGAGGTGATGATATGGGAAGAGGAAATCGAGAAGAATACGAAAGTGGCAGAAAAATAGTAGAAGATGACAATGGAGCAAAAGTATATGTAGAAGATGGAGGGAATGAAGTAAAGGAAGATAAAAGAGAAGTTGCAGAGGTAGATGTGTTGCAGAGGAAGATGGCGAAGAAGCAGAGATGAATGGAGAAAAATCTGAGTAAGGCGAAGAAAAGAAGCAGAGGAGGACAAAGAAAAATTAGTAGAGAATGATGGAGAAGATGTAGAGGAAGGGGGAGAAGTAGAGGAAGATGAAGTAGAAGTAAGTTATATGAAGGAGAAGTGGAAGGAGATGATGAAGTAGAAGTGGATGGAGGAGAAGAAGTAGAAGTGGGTGGAGGAGAAGAAGTAGAAGTGGACGGAGGAGAAGAAGTAGAAGTGGACGGAGGAGAAGAAGTAGTAGAAGTGGACGGAGGAGAAGAAGTAGTAGAAATGGACGGAGGAGAAGTGGAAATAGGTGGAGAACATGTAGAGGAAGCTGGAGAAGAGAAAGTAGAGGAAAATGGAGAAGCAGAAAAATATAAAAAACACAAACATAGAAAAATGGAGAAGAAGCGGAGAAAGATCGAGAAGCAGAAATTGAAAATGTAGAAAGAGGTGGCTATATAGATGAATATTAAGTTGTGAGTAGACAACAAGAAGAGGGTAAAAAGACGAAAGGAAAAACAGGAAATTGTGGAAAAGTTTAAGAAGAAAGAGATTGAGAAAACACGGTAAAATGGTTAAAATAATGGTCGAAGATGGGATGGTAAAAGGACAAAGAAATGAAATTAAATTAAAATTAACCCTTTCTGATCTGAATTTATGGGTGCACAAGGCCATAGAGACACCATGGACAGACAAAAAAACAAAGCAATCCTCTTCCTATAATAACAGGCCAAGGAACTGGCGGGTGCTGCAGTCTGTCGGTAAAGAACGAAACTGCTTCTGAGGATACCAAATGGAATCATAAAGCAAATCATATGAGTCAGATATTACAGAAATGTTAGTGATTCCAAATGGACTCATTCGAGCAGAAAGGGTTAAATAGAGAAATGACAATGACAACGAATGCAAAAGGAGGTATTGGTGGTGATGTGATAGTGTTCTGGAAAACTACTCTAATATGAAATTCGTTAACGAGAAGAGAATATTTTACAGTCCTGTCTGTGCCATGTAATGTGTCTAGGCTATGCTATTTTAGCTAATGCAATAAAAGTAACTGAAAAGTTTGGACTTGTAATGGAGGTGTGATGTAGCTTCAGTTCGACAGAGATGTGCCGTGACATTTCAGCATGGAGCAGGTATCCTATTTTATTACAGGAGTCGTTATAGTTCAGGTAAACTGTTTGGACGTTTTGCTTCACAAACTTCGTGAGAATTTGTAGCTCTGATGGATGGTATAAAATTCTGAAATCCTTATCGTACTTTTTGCTCTAAAACAGTATAATATTAATTGCTTTTTGTCTTCGTTCTACTCATTCTTCTCGCCTTCCTACTATTTTTTGTCTTTCATCTTGTTCTTTTTGTCTTCCTTCTTCTCTTTACCTTG
The DNA here is from genome assembly GCF_040183065.1 of Periplaneta americana. NCBI lineage: Eukaryota > Metazoa > Arthropoda > Insecta > Blattodea > Blattidae > Periplaneta > Periplaneta americana. The sequence goes on along the minus strand of NC_091117.1, from coordinate 38,958,990 downwards.
CTTCTTCTACTCTTTATCTTTATTCAATTGTATGTCTTCCTTCTTCTCTTTACCTTGCTTCTTCTACTCTTTGTCTTTATTCAATTGTATGTCTTCCTTCTTCTCTTTATCTTGCTTCTTCTACTCTTTGTCTTTATTCAATTGCATATCTTCCTTCTTCTCTTTACCTTGCTTCTTCTACTCTTTGTCTTTATTCAATTGTATGTCTTCCTTCTTCTCTTTATCTTGCTTCTTCTACTCTTTGTCTTCATTCTATTGCATGTCTTCCTTCTTCTCTTTACCTTGCTTCTTCTACTCTTTGTCTTTATTCAATTGCATGTCTTCCTTCTTCTCTTTACCTTGCTTCTTCTACTCTTTGTCTTCCTTCTATTGTGTATCTTTCTTCTTCTGCTGTTTGTCTTCCTGCTACTCGTTATATTCTTTCTATTGTATCTCTTCTCCATCTTCTACTCTTTGTCTTGCTTCTATGTTTATCTTCCTTCTTCTTTTCCCTATTTCTTCTGCTCTTTGTCTTCCAGGTACTTTTCTCATCTTTCCTCTACTATTTGTTTCTTCTTTTTGTCTTCTTCTTTCTCTTTGTTTTCCAGGTACTTTTCTCATCATTCCTCTACTATTTGTTTCTTCTTTTTGTCTTCTTCTTTCTCTTTGTCTTCCAGTTACTTTTCTCATCTTTCCTCTACTATTTGTTTCTTCTTCTTGTCTTCCTCTTTCTCTTTGTCTTCCAGGTACTTTTTACTTCTTTTATCTTTGTCTTCCTTCTACTCTTTGTTTTCCACCTGCTCTTTCTCATCTTTCTACTCTTTCTCATCTTTCTTATTTTTGTCCTTCTTCTCTTTACATTTTTTTTCTTATTTTTGTTTATCGTCGACTCTTTGTCATCGTCCTTTTACTCTTTGTCTTCCTTCCACCCTTGGTATTTTGGTGGTGGTGGTGGTGGTAGTGGTGGTGGTGGTGGTGGTGGTATTTTAATGGTAGTAATGGTGATAGCAGTATCAGTAATGGCAGCAATACTCATCCTCTGGTTATTCAACATCCATATTCAACTTGGGAGAGAAATGACGAACGTTTTGCCAAGAACCCTATATCAAGGAAAGGGTTCTTTTCCTTGTCACATGTTTATGTTTATGAAATAAGACAAGCAACATTTCTTTACCGGGGAAAGGCATTCTAATGAATTAAAATCCATCTCCCTCGACCGAGTTTAAACAGGCGAATTTCAAATTCAGGGACCATGATGCTAACCGTTGACGACTTTGAAAATTATAACATAAAAAAGTATTGCGAAGCACATGGAAAATGTAACTAAAAACTAAACATTCTTAGCAATATCGATTCTTTCTAATACCGGGTGTTCTTATGAAAGATGTCCAAAATAAAAGTTTATATATCAAGAAGTATTTGCTATATACACTTCCGGTTTGCGCTACCACGAAGAAAACCTCTTGAAGTTTTATCCATATTCTGTTCAAGCTCATGGGCTAGTTGGTAACGTTGGTCGAACCCGGTAATTAAATTTAACATCACGCGAGAAACTTGCATAAATCTCGTGATAGTTAAAGTCTGATAGCGCTCTTCAGCGTAGTTTTAGAACGCAACATAGACGTAAGCTTCCAATGTCGAAAGCATCTGATTCTAGAACAAAAAATTCAGGACTACAAATTTTTTTTTTTTTTTTTTTTTTTTTTTTGATGCCGTTCATTATGTACGCTTCCAACGTAGAAAGCATCTGATTCTAGAACAACAAATTGAGGACTACAAAATGTATTTTTTATTCATTTGGATGCCGTTCATTATGTAAACTTCCAAAGTGGAAAGATTCGGTTCTAGAACAACAAATTGAGGACTACAAAATGTATTTTTATTTTTATGGATGCCTTTCATTATGTAAGCTTGCAACCTAAAAAGTATCCCATTCTAGAACAACATAGCCTATTGAGGACTACAAAATGCATTTTTTATTCTTTTGGATGCCGTTCATTATGTAAGCTTTCAAAGTAGAAAGCATCCGGTTCTAGAACAACAAATTGAGGACTACAAAAGTATTTTTTTATTTTTTTTTTGGGTGTCTTTCATTGTGTGAACTTTTAACATAGAAGGCATCCGATTCTAGAACAAGAAATTGAGGACTACAACATCTTTCATTTTATTTGTTGGATACCTTTTATTGTTAAGCTTATAACGTAGAAAGCATCCGATCCTAGAATAACAAATTGAGAACTACATAATGTCTTCTTCATTTTTTGGACGCTTTTCATTGTGTAAGCTTCCAACATGGAAAATATCCGATTCTAGAACAACAAATTGAGGATTATAAAATGTTTTTTTTTTTTTTTTATTTATTAGATGGCTTTCATTTTGTAAGTTTCCAACATAGAAAGCATCCGATTCTAGAACAACAAATTGAAGACTACAAAATGTTTTTTTTTTCTTATGCCTTTCATTATCTAAGCTACCAACACAGTAAACATCCGATTCTAGAACAACAAATTGAAGACTATAAAATGTCTTTTTTTGCCTTTCATTATGTAAGCTACCAACACAGCAAGCATCCGATTCTAGAACAACAGATTGAGGATTACAAAATGTCTTTTTTATTTTTTGGATGCCTTTCATTATGTAAATTTCCAACATAGAAAGCATCCGATTCTAGAACAACAAATTGAGGACTAGAAAATGTCTTTTTTTATTTTTTGGATGCCTTTTATTATGTAAACTACCAACACAGTAAGTATTCGACTCTAGAACAACAAATTGCGGACTACGAAATGACTGTTTTTCTTTTTTGGATGCCTTTCCGTGTGTAAGCTTCAAACGTAGAAAGTATCCGATTCAAGAACAATAAGTAGAAGACAAGTTGTCTGTTTTTTATGCCTTTCATTTTGTCATCCAATATTTTTGTCTTTGAACTTCCTGGTGTATTTTGCTCTCAGCCGTTGGCCAACGAATAAGATATCCTACTCAGCGTTTTTTAATCACCTAATGGCGAAATTAGATTCGAATTCTGAAAGCCATGATTTTTATATTTAGTTGGCAAAAGGGAAAAGTCCAATATTAACCTCTTCTGAATTATCAACGATATTGATTTATTCTGTACCGAGAACATTTATTCGCTTAGACACAAATAGAGCATTGCTTTAATTCAATATTAAGCGATTTGACTATCGATTCGTCACTACGACAGCGGATGGATCGATTCAATTACTAGTGACACTTTATGGTTTATATAACTCATGGTACATATATTTGCTCTGCGTCGCTCTTTTTGTGGCTGGGACTGAACACGTTTGTTTTATCACTCGTTTATTTATTTGAAGGCGATGTTCATATATGAACGTTTTATTATTTATACACAAAGTGTTGATAATTTGTGTAATTAAGAGAAAAGCAAATATATTATGTGTACGTCAACTTAATACCCAGATTGAATTTCATGATCCGGAACTGATCGTTTGCTGACAGCTTGATTATCTGTACACAAGAATACGAATGATAATTTTATGGACTATATTTTCGTTATTTAAAAAAGTGACTCATTTAGGTTATCTGTGATGTGAAATAAATACAGGATGGCCTTTAAATCACTTCACAAAATTACATTATTTATTGTAAATAGGTTTCCTTAAAAAGTTGAAACAATATTGATAACATTGACCAGAAAATTTTGTAATAACATGTTACTTACTAAACGACATTAGATGCTCGAAGTATCCTCCTATTTCAAAGCAAAGATGTTATCTCTTCACTACAGAGGCACAAATCGCGTCATAAATGCTCTGGGACACTGGGTTTTCGAATTCAAACTTAACGCTTCCTTTATGAATTTTCACTGAATAACTCTATCTTTTAGTATTAGGCCTAGCCATACTGGAAAGTAATATCTACCGAACGAGGAGGCCATTCATTGTTACCGTATCTACCAAGCCAGTCGTCAAACATTTCATTCGGAAAGTTCCTGACAATCAGTATCTAGTGAGGGGATGCATCATTTTGTTATCATAACTTCTCCCGAACTGACTGAGGATAGGTAGGTAGATACTAATACAGTAGATACACTAGGTAGGTAAATAGTTATGTAGTAGGTATAGTGTGGCATTAGACAAAACACAGCTTTTCCGTTCTTGCACCGCGCATGTTGTCATTCTTTCATACTCACTGATAATGTGAGGCATAAAAAAAGTTAGATTTTACATCATTTTAAGCTTACCTTATATATATATATATATATATATATATATATATATATGTTAGTATTTTTAATTAAAATTAATTTTATAGCTTAAAATTTATCGATTGTGGATGGTGGTAGTAAAAATGAATGTATTGATATCGGTTTAAAAATAATTGTAACCAGGAATAATCTTTGCAAGGAAAATGTGACAACACCACTTGGCATTACAAGTATTGATGCATGCAAAAGATATATCCAACAAAAGGCCTTCCGTCTGGGTATTAATTGGACGCTCGGACTATAGTTAGATAAATAGATAGGTGGATATGTATAGCTCGATTCAGCGTTATTGGCCCCTGTCCTTGGTTGTTTGGCTAATGAGCGAGCTTTGTGTTGCGTCGTAAGAAAGAAATTTAATCACAACATTTAATGTGCATAAGAGGGAAAGAGGAAGAATGAAAATAATATCTATGCTTGAAGCTGAGGGACACTCATGTCAAGAAAATGTAAGTCATCATGACATTGTTTCGTCAACAAACGTAGTGGTTAGTAACGGGACGTGTGGAAGAATACTGTGTTTTAAGACGGAGTGTACCGCGACATGAAAAGAAGGAAGTGTTTGGTGTTATGAATGCGCAGCCTGACCTGTGTGACCCAGCCCGCCAGTAGTGATGAGTAACTCGCTCTTAGTTTGTCTACTTACTTTTTGCAGGGCCAAAATCCCTGAATCGAGCTGTATGTATGTACAGTATGTATGTTGGTACTTAGCTACGTTTAAAGCTGGTAGATGGTGAATAGATAGAAAATGTGTAACTGAACTGATAAATTGGTGAATAGATGAATGTATGGATGCATTTTTGCGGGCAACATACGTTATTCAGTAGTTGAAAACCGAATTCACATTTATTTTCGCGTTCACGCGTTCATTTCTGTCTGGTTTCCAAGTTGCTGCAGGGTTCGTTATCACGCCCCTCAGCTCACAATCCATCTTGAGCGCACAATTACATCAAGTGCACTTACTATAGTCCCCTGGTAATTAGATGTAGCTTCAACGCGTGATGGAGAACGCTTTGTCCATCTGGAATATTCGCAATTTGGAAAAGAGCAGGTATGACCTGCTCCCCTGTTAGAGCCTTGCAGTTAACCGCAGAACCATTACGATGTGGACATGGCCGTTTAATTGCATAACCATTAGCCTAAATGTGATGGCGACTTGCGACCTTTACAGCGGAAACCAAGTGTTTAACTGTGCTTCTGAAAACCGCTGCCAAGTAAAAGATCAAACTTTCTGTATGCTGGTATTATACTGTAATGCGCGATATCTTGAAAATATCATTCTTTCCTAATTATACCGGTGGAAGTAATATGAAGTGCAGATTTTAACAGCTTATTCCTCTCATTGAGGTTCTGGCTTGATACATATATCAGGCAGTACATCTCACTTGACGCAGAATTTTGTCAAGGGAGGGTCATTATTGAAATTGAAGGGGTCAGCGCAACAGTGGTCTAACCCTCCTCAATACGAAAAATTAAATATTAAGTTTTCAATCGATTTTGACGTGAACTATCTTCCTACGAAGTGGAATAAACGGATCCACCATTATATAACTTGTTAGGAAGCATGTAATTTTTTCCCCTAAAAATATAACTTTTGTCTATAACTTTAACTTTTTCTACATTAAAAAAGTAGCTTAGACTACTGTTCCCTCTCAATTGTTTACAATACAGTACTGATATTTTAAATTTTGTGTATTATTATTATTATTATTATTATTATTATTATTATTATTATTATTATTTATTTTTTTAACTTGGTTATTTAACAACGCTGTATCAACTACGAGGTTATTTAGCGTCGATGGAATTAGTGGTAGCGATATATTTGGCGAGATGAGGCCGAGGATTCGCCATAGATTAGCTGACATTTGCCTTACGGTTGGGGAAAAACTCGAAAAAATCCAACGAGGTAATCAGCCCAAGCGGGAATCGAACCCGCGCCCGAGCGCAACTCCGGATCGGCAGGCAGGCGCCTTAACCGACCGAGCTACGCCGGTGGCTTCTTTTTTTCCAGTGGGTTATTTAACGACGCTGCATCAACTATTAGATTATTTAGCGTCGATGAAATTGGTGATAGCGAGATGGTATTTGGCGAGATGAGGCCGAGGAATCGCCGTAGATTACCTGGCATTCACCTTACGGAAGAAACCCAACTAGGTAATCAGTCCAAGCGGGGATCGAACCCTCGCCCGACCGCAACTTCAGACCGGCAGGCAAGTGCCTTAACAGACTAAGCCACCCCAGTGGCTATTATTATTATTATTATTATTATTATTATTATTATTATTATTATTATTATTATTATTAGATAGATGGATGGATGGATGGATGGATGGATGGATGGATGGATGGATGGATGGATGGATATTTGTCATCAACATTTATATTAGTTATGGTGTACCACAACTTAAGTATACGGGTTTCACCATAACTTTCTATTACATATACCTAAAAATTAGCACGCAATCCCGACAGCCTGTTAAACAACTCATCTACTCTCGCTATTAAATTAACTCCAAACAGTTAATTTCTTCTTATTGATCTTAACTGTCCACCATCTGTTCGTTACACACTTACGTTCCTTTCAGCATTCTAATCTTGCTAACTAAATTTATATATAATTCCGTCTTTCTACATTACATCCAACTCGTAACACTTCACACGGTTATACTCATTGGGATCTTTTTTCTACCTAATACACGTCATTATAATAATCTTATTAAATCTTGACATGAGTATCTAGTGCACTTTAGTTTGATCATTCATTTTTAACCACAATCAACACTCAAAATGCGTTTAAAATCGATTATGCACAATATTTAACATTGCACTTCAGAACTGTCAAAACATCCTTTTCAATATGTTTCACAACAAGTTACATTTGAGAGTATATTGTGTGAGCTTCATTTTATTACAAGGTCGGTACTAGGCGGTAGGTCTCTCTATAATAAAGATAGCATTGTTATTATTCGAACGTGCCGCATCGCCAAGCACAGGGAGGAATAGGACTATACCTTACGTCGATGTGGTTCGTTTTTCCTTCTCTAATTTTAAAGAATATGTTTATAATAAACAATCATACTATTCCTTAATATTAGCTTGTGTTACTACCCGAAATGACATATAACCAACAATATTCTTTGTAGTTTTATTCTCTACAGCTCTTATCAACAATAACAACAATCCGAGTTGCCAGGCGACGATAGAAAACAAAATATGCGAGAACAAATGAACGAGATGTATAAACAAGTGAATACTCTTTCAGACTGAAGTATCATAATAAGGGGTGCCATTTGAAATTTCAAAGGAAGGGAGTGAATGCAATTAATACTGGTTTTAAACTCCCTTCAGTACTTAAATTGACGTGCTCTTTGTTTAAATTAAATTTTTTAAATAAATAGTTATTTAGATTGGGAAGTTTTCAAGTGAAAGCTCTTCATGTTAATTTTGGGATAATACCACAGTCTAGTATATACAGTCACGAAGCTTGAGTTGTAAGGGTACTAGGAACGATAGACTGTGCAGGTATTATTTCGCATTGTCTGTGATGAGGCGATAGTAGCGATCCTAGTGGTTAGCAACTATCTATGGATGCATATTTACTACGTATTGAGCTTCTTGACTGTATATACTACACTGTGATAATACTGTGAGTGAATATTGTGCATTTAGATATTCTAGTAGAACACCTTCTCACATTGAATGGTTTTGCACATCCTGTAAGACGAATTCATACCACAGACTTCACTGTTAATAGTAGACAATCTCTCGCTGATGAAAGAGTGTACCTTTTTATAATTCTACTGCAAAAATGTTATTGCTCTCAATTCTCTACATTTCATGCAGCAAAAAAGTAAAAGAAAAATTGAACTTGAAATATCGTATCGTTCTTTTATTTTGTTATTTCTTTTACGCTGTTGAAGGTGGGAATAAAACTGTCGAGAAGATTCTGTAGCAATTTTTTCTGATGGAGTACTTTACCTAGTCACTTCACTGCGACATCTCGCGAAGAGAGAGAGAGAGAGCTAGGGGTTTATTTTTCCTCTTATCTGCAGCAGTAATGAAGAACAAAACAGATCCCGTGTTGCAATTTAATTGCCAGTTTACTCTAAATGCCGTCATAACGCCCAATGTTAAAAAGCCATCTTGCTCGAAACGACCTCACATATCACGCTAATTACACGTCTGGAAATGTGGATAATTTTTAACTGTGTTAATATTTGTTGTGATGTCTTCGTAATAAATAACAGCATCATGCAACCTCGTTAATTCTTGAAATCCTTCCTCATATGGTCTATAGAAATCCTCTCGTCTGCTAATTTAACTTTCTGCTAGTTACGTTATGCTACAGAACGGGAGATGCGCTCGAAACTGCATACCGGAGCATTTGAGACGAACTGGATTGTTTCACGGGGTGCACAAGTTACTGGAAGGTTAAGCTTGTTTTGGTAACTCAGTTGGCACTTAACGACATCCGGAAACGGTTCCCTTAAGGCTGGTCCACAGTAAACCGGAAACGAGAACGAGAAGCGGAGGACATGAACTTGAAGATTTTGATCCACAATAAACCAAGAACGGAAACGGTTGTGCATATCGATATGTATGTCAATAACGATATTTTTATTTATTTATTTATTTCATAAATCTTTGTTCACGTCATGGCGGATTAGATGTATTCCAGTTCTTAATCCGCCATCACTCTCTATACAAATATAACAAAAACTAATACATATTGAACCTATAAGTATCCTTTGTTTACAATAATTTATTTTATTTATTTATTTATTTATTTAGAATATTAACGTGCAAAACAACAGCACAAGGCCAATTAATAATAATAATAATAATAATAATAATAATAATAATAATAATAATAATAATAGTCTAATAATAATTATAATAATAATACTAATAACAATTATAATATTAATAATAATAATAATAATAATAATAATACACAACTAATAATAAGTATAGCTCTTGTATTTAAAATCCTACCTTAGCTTTTTCATTTTATGCTCAATCTCTTAAGAATTATTCTGTTAACTTCATTGACTACTCCTCGTTGTTTCTTATCGTGTGACTGCTCATCATTTATAATTCTATCTCCGTTAGAGCTTTGACTTTCTCTTCCCATCTAATTTTAACTCTAAAAAGAAATTTTCCTAATTTATGCAAATTGCTGGCGTTTAGGTGACCATTCATTTTTTATAAGCTACTATAGCGTTTATTTGTAGAAATTTTTTATCTACCCAACTGTGTCTCAAATCATTCGTTGCCTGACACTTTAGCACAATATGCATTGCGTCTTCAGCTAGTCCACACAAAGGACATTTATCCTTCTCTACGTTCCCTCTTTTATTCTTGAGTCTCCAGATACCTAATCTCCATCATGCCATTCCTGTTCTCTCTTCCCATGAATTTAGTCTAACATATTCTTCCTGTTCCCAAAACTGCTTAACCTCCCTATAGTATTTTAGTGATCCTAGGTCTTTAATATTACTAAAAATATCTTGTCTCGAAATTTCGTTTGCCCTCTCTTTTACTATTCTTCCAATAGTTTTCGTGTTCATTAACGATATGTAAAGTCGACATTACGCATTCTGATGTTATTTGTGTATAATTTATCAATATCTTTCTGTCATGAGCACAAGCCAACCAACATGAACACAGGTTAACAATCTTCAAAATTTATGGCACGGAATATTTAAGAATTCAATTCACATACATCAGTCTCTTTACATATACACGTAGGCTATTTTGAAAGTGATTTTATTGAATTTCTGGGTTAGTTACAAGCAGTGGATGAAAAAGAAATTATGCCACGGCCTCCTTGTTACAAGATATACGATGACCAAATAACTTTTTGATGACAACAGAATGAATGTAGTAGGCTGTGATTGGAAACGAGAGCGAAAAAGTTAAAAGTTCGCCAACCTTCACGTTCCCGTTCCTGTACTCCGGTAAGCTTATTGTGAATGCTCATATTTAAATATATGTATTTTAACAATTTTTCCGTTCTCGTTTCTGTTCCCAGTTTAAGGTTGGTTCAAAATAAACCGGGAACGAGAACGAGAATGGAAAATTTGTTAAAATACATATATTTCAATGTGAGCATTCACAATTAACGAAGCCACCGGCGTGGGCTCAGTCGGTTAAGGCGCTTGCCTGCCGGTCTAAAGTTATGCTCGGGTGCGGGTTCGATTCCCGCTTGGGCTGATTACCTGGTTGAGTTTTTCCCGAGGTTTTCCCCAACCATAAGGTGAATGCCATGTAATCTATGGCGAATCCACTTTCTCATCTCTCCAAATACCATCTCGCTATCACCAATTCATCGACGCTAAATAACCTAGTAGTTGATACAGCATCGTTAAATAACCCTCCCCCCCCCCAAAAAAAAACAATTCACGAGTAGCTTGCCGGAGCCCGGGAACGGGAATGTGAAAATTGGGGGAGTTTTAACTTTACCGCTCTTGTTTCTGATTCTCTCTGTTGTCATCATAAAGCTATTTGGTCATCGTATATTTTGTAGCAAATAGGGCGTGACATAATTCCTTCTTCATCAGTCGCTCCTAATGCAGAAATTCAGTAGAATCACTTTCAATATAGTGTATATGTAACCAGATTACCACGTGAATTGAACTCTTAAATATTCTGTGTCATAAATTTTGAAGTTGGTTAACCTGTGTTTATGTTGGCTGGCTTGTATTCATGCGAGAACTCCATGGTCAACTATACACAAATAACGTCAGAATGCGTAATATCGACTTTACATATCGTTATTGACATACATTCGATACGCATAGTCGTTTCTGTCCAAAATCTTTTCGTTCACGTCCTCAGCTTCTCGTTCTTGTTCTGGTTCTTGTTCCCGGTTTATTGTGGATCAGCCTTAAGTCACATTTCGTGGGTTACCCCCTCATTATTATTTGGATCTAATGGAAATCCGTATCTTGTAATTCAGCACGAGCATATGAAACGACAGCTAAATGATGAATTTTAATCCATAATTTCACAGAACGATAGTAACAATTGAATGAAGTGACATCTATAAATTATCTTTTATTTTCGTTGCGCTGTTCGACATAAATGAAATGCGACATACTCAAATGATTGTTTAAACAAATGTACGGCGAGTTTGTTTATTCGTTCATGAAGCGTAGTTCATGTGTTTTTATGAAGTTCAATCCACGTCCTTAGTTCCCATTGATTTCTTATTTACGGGACACTGAAATATTGCTAGGCATTGTTAAGAAAGAAATTATATTTGTACAGGCCATAAATAAGCAGGTAATAACACTGTTTTAGAACTATAATTCTTCATGTTCATTATCCGTACTAGAATATAAAATATTGACCCATTTTCTCATAAATCCTCCGTATTTTGATGTCCGAATATTTTAAAATAGAAGCAAAATTAATCTTAGTAATGTATTTGCATGATATAATCTTAGCATGGACAACATACCTTCACAGAATGCAATATTCTGTTATTCAAATACCGACGTTCATATAGGCAGGAAATTTAGTATTTATTACAATATCAAAGAGAATGGTTAACACAGTAAATAAAGAACATGGTTTTCCGAATGACAAAATTAGTTTTGATGTATACATCGAGAAGTCATGGAAGATTATGAGATAGATAGGGACCGTACAAGACCATAGGTCTGTGGTAGGTTATGTTTTGAATAGGGACAGGAAATTCATGCATTTGTATATATTTTTTCATTGGCTGTAATTAATTGCTGATTAATTATTTTCACGAATCATCAACATTTAAGCTTATCGAACAAAATGTTATGTTGTATATACAGGGTGAGTCAGGAGCTAAGGTACAAGGTTTGAGGGGGTGATAATATTAGTGATTCTGAATAAAAAAGTTTATATGAACATATGTCCTGTTGTTAACGTTTTCGAAGAAAACTAATGGAAACAATGAGAAGCGGGAAAAGTGCAGGTTATAGTAAATTAAAACATTGTTACCTTATCTTCTGTTTAATTGTATACTTTTCTTTACAGAACATGTTCAAAAAGTCCACCGTCAACGTCAATGAAATTTGTACCTCATGTAGACAACTTCTGTTTGGCTGATCTGAGCTCATTCGGACATTCCTTTACATGATCACAAGCATGCAAAATGCGAGCGAGAAGTCCCTCCCTTATTTTCACTTTGCGCTTGTAGACTTTCCTCTTAAGCAATCCTACACACAATAATTCAATGGAATAAGGTCGGGTGACCTCGGTGGCCAAGAAATTATTCCAACACTACCGATCCAACGCCCAGGATACGTTTCATTGTTTCTGCTACAACTTGATGTCGGTTTGGTTGGGTTCGCATGTAAGTGCTGTTGAAGGACATGAGACTGACGCCCGTGATTTTCAAACAGCTGTTTGTCAGATACTGTTAAGAATAGGGCATATGTTCATATAAACGCTTTTGTTCAGAATCATCAATGTTGCCACCCCTCATAACATGTACGTTTACTCCTGACTCATCCTGTATAATGCATATTACAGGTTACTCCGATCGATAATGAGGGTTTGCTTGATATTATGGGTAATATATCTCTGAACTGAAGCTTTTCTATGTGTGTTTTCATAAAAATGATTTGAAGTGTATGTTTTGTGCTATGTTACTTTATTATTTTTAAATATTATAATATGTTGAAGTCATAGTTGTGGTTATAGGAATAATATCCCATAACAAAGGCCGTCCAAAAAAATATGCCAAAGTTAGAATTTCCTTGATTAAAAGCAACATAGTATCAAGAGAAATTAAATTACTGGTTTATAAAACCTTAATAAGACTAGTTTTTAACGTACGAGGCTGAGACTTTTAACTTCAAATAAAGATACATGCACACAAATCGCCATATTTTTAAAGAAAAATTTGAGGGGGATTTTTGGAGCTTTATAGGTGGATGACAGATGGAAAAACAGATACAACAAGAAACTGTATGAAATACACAAAGAAGCGGATATAGATTCCTTCGTAAAACTATCAAGTTTAAGGTGGTTAGGACAAATAGGACGAATGGAAGAGCCAAGAAGTGTCGGCATGATTTTGAATAATTACCCGGATGTCACCAGGCTGAGAGGTGGGATTGTATAAACCGAGACTTGTCAAGTTTTGGAGTAAGGAATTGCGGAAGATAGAAATGGCTGGAAGTTCATCGAGGAGTTTAAGGCTCTTCTGGGCTGTTGCACCAATTAAGAAGAAGGTTAGAATTTATTAATTATTTTGAGGAACGTCGTTTGACTTATGACAACGCGTAAAATAAAAATTATAGGATAACTTATATACATAATGTAAAATGAATATACCAACAAGAAATAATAATAATAATAATAATAATAATAATAATAATAATAATAATAATAATATAATAATAATATAATTTATTTATTTAATCTGGCAGAGCTAAAGTCAGTAGGCGTTCTCTTCCGCCCAGCCAGACTCTAATTCTAATAGAATACAATTGGTACATAGTTATTACATTAATATCTAGTCCATAAAACAACATGAAAGTAAATAATGAAAGTTGGATAAGTAATAATAATAATAATAATAATAATAATAATACTAATAATGATTTATTTTAGCTGGCAGAGTTAAGGCCGTAAGGCCTTCTCTTCCACTACATATGCATGAACTTACAAAGAATTCAACAATTTGATTTAGATGAGAGTTACATGTATACAAGAGTTATTTACGAATTAAACAACAAAATACTATGAACTATTAATTAAACACTGAAATAAACTGTGTAGCAGAATTAAACTAAAATACATAGAATGTTAATATATTTCAAATAATATTAGATAATAGAAAGAGGTTATTATGAGACAATTTTGAAAATACAGCACAATCAGGATAATGTCTAAAGAAAAAAGTAACAGTGTAGTCAGTGATAGTTTAAATCAGTATGATTGGAGTGAACTGCTAATAAGGTTATCTTTTAAGCTGTTCTTGAAGGTGTTTATTGTCTTGCAGCCCCTAATACTTTGTGACAAGGAATTCCATTGACGCGAAGTGGATATTGTAAAAGATGATGAATAACAAGATGTTCTATGAAGAGGTATACTTAGCGCGCCACAGATAAGTGATCTGGTATTTACGTCGTGGTTAGAGTATAGATAAGAGAACCGAGAAGTATAGATAAGAGTAACGAGTAATGTTAGTGTGACAATAATAAACATTGATAAGAAATAGTGATGATAATAATAATAATAATAATAATAATAATAATAATAATAATAATAATGAGATAATTTAAATATTTATTGAAAAACCTGAAAGAGCTATTATTGTTAACAAGAATTGTGAGAAAAATATTTCGTTAGTTTATTCTTAAGTTGATTTGATGTCTGACAGTCCCTGACATTACTCGGTAGGAAATTCCAAAGCCGAGGAACAGCCACAGTGAAAGAAGATGAATATGAGGATGTTCGGTGGGAGGGAATGTATATAATATTGAGGAGTGCTGTGATCGTGTGTCTAGGTTATGATGGGTGGATAAATTTTGAAAACGAGACGCAAGATAAACAGGAGTGGAGAAATGCAATATGTGAAAGAGAAGGGAAAGACAGTGGATTTTCCTACGATCTTCTAGACGGAGTCAGGACAATATTTCGAGGGATGGTGTTACGTGATCAGCCCGGCGAATATTGCAGACAAAACGGACGCACATATTATGAACACGTTGTAGTCTCTGCGCCGAAGTAACGCTTAGATCAGTAAACAGAATATCACAATAATCGAAGTGGGACATCACGACTGTTTGCACTAACATTTCTTTCATGGAAAAGGGTAGAAAATTCTTCAATCGCCTATACGAGTGGATTAATGAGAATACTTTTTTGCAGGTTTCTGCAACTTGAAGGTTCCAATTTAAACTTTTATCAACAGTAATCTCACTAGACGTTTTGATTTATCTAGAGAAAATCAAAACTCGAGTGGGATTTAATTGACTATTACACGATTAGAAGAATGTTTATAAAGATTAGAAGTAACGAAGTACTCCAATACAATAAAATATTAATTGACTTACGAAAATACAACTGTCTTCAAATGTATTATTGTACCATCTCAACATTACAAATATTACGCTAGATGCATGCCAGATGGCAGTAGTGAGCAATGCTTTCTCGTCGAGAAGTTCTCGATCTATTATACACAATGGCAATGTTGCTAGTCAAGAAGGCTTTGTTGATTCAGTTTCATATTTATTAAAATGCAACATTCCACTTCAATTATCCGAATCCCAGTAATCAACGTCACTTGACAGATGATTTTCAATAAATCTTAATATTAAACAATCTCTGATACGTGACTATCCATAATATCATATAGCAGAAGCTATAACATAACCTAACTAATATACACAAGTGTTAGAAAAGTTTTAATTAACGACGATGACATAAAAAATAAACATGAATAATTTTAAAAGGAATAATTATTGAATGTACAATTTTCAAATTTGAATGTGGTTGGTGGTTCAATTGATGTTATATTGGACGTGTGCGTAATAGAAGTGAACTAGTTGATTTAGGCCTACATGGTGTATTCAACTTATTCAGGATTTCCGAATGAATAATTTTAAAAGGAATAATTATTGAATGTACAATTTTCAAATTTGAATGTAGTTGGTGGTTCAATTGATGTTATATTGGACGTGTGCGTAATAGAAGTGGAACTCGTTGATTTAGGCCTACATGGTGTATTCAACTTATTCAGGATTTCCGAATGGTGCTCTTCATTTATTTGTAAATCGGATTTCAGAAGATGCATAGGTATGATCAGTGATTTTTATTAATTCTTGTTCTTGAATGCCAATGCGAGTCATATTTGAAACTGCTGTGCATCGACTGGAGTGGTTTGTAATTTTATCCTATATATTTTTTTGATGTCCAGACCAGCGCAGTTTCAAATGTTGGCAAACAAAGAAACAAATGCTAGGGACGCGATAAAATTAAACAAATGCTAGGGACGCGATAAAATTAAACAAATGCTAGGGACGCGATAAAATTGTGCGATAAGCAGCCATGATTGGTTGAAATACGTCCTTTCGTACCGTTTTATTGGTCAAAAGTAGTATGACGTAGTAAGAGTGTAATAGTTCATATAAATACCTAGATTCTTTACTGATTCACTGAACGGAATTTCGGTGCCGTATATTTTAATCGGGGACAAATTTGGTATGGTAATAGTGCTTAACAAACATGAATGGCCCAAAATGATTGACTGTGTAATGTCACAAAACAAGGAAAAGGCTAATAATTGTGTCTTCCCATACTAGGTTTATCATGATGTATTCATATGTTGGTAGACCTGGAGTCCGGAACGTAACTATAACGTAAAGTTCCATTTTCCGTACTGGTTTGGAGTACGGAAAGAATTAAAATTCGATATATATGAAACAAGTATATTTTTTATAATGCCAGAACATTTTCTTTATATTTCGCGTAATGTGAAAATGAAAAAGAAGGAACCGCTATGTAGGGAACAAAACCGTGGAACGCGTGGGGGATGCGGGTTATCTGCTGGATGATGAGTATGCATCAGTATGGCTGGTGAATAGGAAGGGATATCCGTTGCGGAGCACATAAACCGTCCTGTATCTGCGTAATGGAGCCGCTTGAATATGTATGTCTTTCGCTTTATTCCATGGGTAGGGATAGCTAGCCGTGTAAATAGAGGCACATTTTTGTTTCTCATTGCGTGATAACTGGAGGGTCGTACGCGAAATGTCACGTAGTCGGTGAGCTGTGTTTAACATGATTTACACAATTCCCACCTCGACAGGTTTCCTTTGAGCTACATTTAGAGGTGACCCACAGGCAGATCCACGATTGAATCTAGGTTCTGCGAACTTGGGTTTGAACCCAACGTCGGCTTGGAATAAAATTTGTTCCCGAAGTAAACATATTCGCCAGCTCCGCTTCACATTTTATTCTTTCATCGTTTTTTCGGTCTTCCTATATCTCTTGTCCCTATTGGTTTATATGCTTGTATTATTTTTCTGTAACGTCGTGCCAGCTATTTGTTCAGATATTGTAAAGAATTTCTACTGTATTATTTCATTTAATCATTCAAACTAGATTTTCAAATATCTCCTGATTGTTACATTTTTATATCTTATAGGCCTAACCATACAGAATACAATATTATAGCATGGCAACATACAAAACATAGCGCTTGCGTTCTAGAGTAGCGTATGATGTCATACTTCCACAACCCACTGATAACGAGAGACGTGACAGAAAGGTAGGCAATTTTACACTTTAAGATTGATCTGAAATACACTAACGTAGTACGACTACAAAAATGCCGTATTGAACTATCTGTAGTAATGTCACAAGAGGTCTGAGATTGTCCGATAAATCCACAGCGAAGCGAGTGGATTTATTTGGGAAATCTCAGACCTCGAGTGACATTTATTAGGACTATTTCGTGAACGAAATAAAAACGTAAATAATATATCCCTAGAATTTGCTCACAAAATGTTAATAATTGTAGATTTATGAATACTTAACCTATTCAGACATTGTGAAGTCGAAATAGATGAATAACGATTACTGCAATAAAGAAATTTAATGTTATTCAGTAATGCCAATTGAGAAAAACGAAATACAGATTTAAAAATGATAATTACATGTAATGCACTTTTCTCTTGTTATTATAACAGAAATACGTTTTCATTATTTGCCGAAATCATAATTTGATTTGAACATTTTATAATACCTATAATTACAAATAACCTGATTAATACATTAATTGAATGAACAATTGTTATGAAGGAGTGTCATTTTCTTCAGATACAATGGACATGGAATTAGAATATAAGCATGTAAATGTGGAAGTAGGATTTCGCACATTGTTTAGTACAATGGATTCATGCTCATCGATTTACGTGGAAACAGTTGGCGATACTGGCTAAACAAAAGAACGACCATGCTATAAATTGATAGTGATAAATCGAGCTGCAGAAATTATCGCAATGTATGACTGTGATTGGTTGGAACTCAAAATTTCATTACACTTCATTGGCCGAAAATGGAATGACATCATGTGAACGAAATACCTAGTATAAACCATACACGTGAATATACTAGAATAAAATCCACAAACTATTAGGGAAAACACGGGAATTTTACTTCAAGCAAATAAACAAATAGTATATGATTATGTTTCGTGACCAGAATATTGTACGAAATGGAAATGTAATAATCGAAAAATTATCCTTTGAAGATCCTTTGATTTTTTACAGCAATTTGAAGCTTTAGAATGCAGGTTTCGCAAAACTTAAATTTTTTAGTCCGTTTTGTTTTTGAACCGGGCCGTCGATATGTGGTTTATAACTACATTCTAAAGCCTCTATGCGCCCCTAATATTGGCACTAATGGTATACGGTCCTGAAAATGGAACTTACATGTACTTTCGCAATTTATGGCATATTATATTATTTTGGCCGATCGTGTTTTTTAACAACCTTACCGATGTTGTTGATAGGACTTGTAAGTTAAACTTACAACACACGTACGGTAAGTAATTAAATCAAATCAACTTTTATTTATTTACCTAAAAGTAACGAACTATCAGTGTCGCGCACCACTGTGTGCTATGAGGAAGTAACTAAATGTCTTATTATATCTGTACTCTTTCTAAATTAATTTATTGAAGTGGAGATTTGTAAGAAAAGAGGAATTAATGTAGATAAGGAGTTAAAACCATTTCTTGCGACTTCCGGTTGTTGCTGTGAGCGCCACTCGTGGGGTCGTGGGTAACATTTTCTATATATGCTATTTATTTATATTTATGTATAATTAATGTGCCACCTACCTACCTAGCTACCTACATACCTACCTACCTCTTTGAAGACAAAACTAAACGTTGTATAATTTGCTTTATTACATTATTTTCGCAATCGCCGCCGAATAATAACAAATGAATAACACCTATCGACAAATACGAATAATAAGAAATGAATGACACGTATTGTATTGTATTGTATTTATTAACATTCCATGATATTCATACATTGCTTACAGCTAGAATATGGAACAAGTCAAAAAACTTAATACTATTATAAAATCTTAATTCATAGTCACAGTCTAGATAAAATATATACAGATGAGATTTACAATATAGTCTACTAGTACAACACAAAGTTTTAGTATCAATTTCATGGAGTGTTATTGAATGTCATGAATTCACCTACAGAATAGAAGGCGTGAGAAATTAGGTACTTCTTCAATTTGGCTCTAAATAATTTTATGTTTTGAGTTTCATTTTTTATATCGATAGGGAGGCTGTTAAAAAATATTACTGCCATATAACGCACTCCTTTTTGATAGCACAATAGACTTGCCGATGAAGTATGAAAGTCATTTTTTGACGTGTATTTATGCTATGAACTGTTGAATTAGTTACAAAGTTTTCACGATTACATACGAGGAACATTATTAATGAAAAGATATACTGACAAGCCATGGGCATTATTTGTAGTTTTTTTTAAATAGTCCTACACGATTCCCTAGATTTGGTACCTACTATTATTCTAATTACTCTTTTTTGTAATAGAAATATATTGTTACTATCTGTGGAATTTCCCCAGAATATTATTCCAAAACTCATTACCGAGTGGAAGTATGCAAAGTATATTGTTTTTAAGGTATTGATATTTACTATCTTTTGCATAGATCTAATA
This sequence comes from Periplaneta americana, assembly GCF_040183065.1. Taxonomy (NCBI): domain Eukaryota; kingdom Metazoa; phylum Arthropoda; class Insecta; order Blattodea; family Blattidae; genus Periplaneta; species Periplaneta americana. The sequence continues at coordinate 38,939,052 of NC_091117.1, read as the reverse complement.
GCAAAACAAGCTGAATTTAGTTTGGGGGTAATTTCTTTAATATGATTTTTCCAATTTAACATATTATCGATTTTTAAGCCTAGAAATTTGTTTGTTGTTTCTAATAGGGATCTATTATTAATTATTGCGCTAGAAATTTGCGAGGTTGAATTTGGACAGGATTTAAATTGAATTATGTTAGTTTTGTTACAATTTAATACCAATTTATCGACAAATAACAAAAGGCGATCACACAAATATGAAAATGTTAGCGTTTAAAACAAACTATTTAAATTAAAAATGATTAATAATTTATTTTTAATTAAGATCGACCAAAAAATAGTATGCAATACATGTGTTAAGTGCACAACAGAATGTCGGAAATAGATGTACAGTATGTATGTATGTATGTATGTATGTATTTATTTATTTACACGGCAAGTGGGGAAGCACCCGGTGGCAGTGGTATACACAATATAAACAATACACAATAAAATGATAAGCAATACGCAATAAAATTTACAGTACACAATACAATTTTACAATACATATACAATTTTATACACAATACAATAAGAATACACAATACAATTTAACATAATAATAATAAAACATAAATAAAATACCTAATTTTACAATAGAACCTACATAATTATGTATAGGCCCTACATAAGTTTCAATAGTCTTTCACTTTACTCTCATCTCACTCCCTGTAGTAGCACTATGACGCATTTCACTGACACTTTAGCACACATTTCACTGACACTGTCATTTCATTGACGCTATAAATTATCACTGATCGGAACTATTCACTGCACTGTAAAACCATAACTTCACTGACCCACCTCGCTTCACTGATACAACAGTTCAAATATGTCATATAATTACACCCTTATGCATACTTATAAACAGAACTACATTTAAACTAAACATTTCTAGTCTAAGGCCCTCTTACACGCTATTTTTAAATAATTTACAATTCAAACCAAGGAAGTAACTCGTCAGGCTAGATAAATACATGTCACCTTAAAAAATTAAATGTTAAATGTCACCTTAATTTTAATTTGCACTTTATACACAACTTTTTAAGTTATTCTTGAATCTCCTTAAGGAAGGACAGCCCTCAAAGACCGCTGCAGGTAGGTCATTCCAATCATTTATAGTTCTATTTAAAAATGAGAATTTACCGACATCCGTTTTTTTTTTCCTACATTTGATTTTAAAATCATGATCGTTCCTACCATAGTACGTTGGCTTTTCTAACCGAGCCGTTGTGTCTACCCATGCTTTCTGACCTAGATGTGCTCTATACAATGATGTTATTCTAGTTTTCCAACGTCTGCACTTACCGCGCTTGTATCGCAATATATTATACCAGCACATGGTTGAAAAACTGATAACTTTATTCTGAGGTATAGATTAAAGTACACTGATTAAGAATGAAATAGAATTATAACTTATCTCATTAGAAAACTTTGAATCCGTCGTGAGAGTTATATGTACTGTATAGCTAGACAATACTGAAACCCAGTTGTTATAGGGATCAGAAATGCATTTCGCAAATTAATTAACAACTTGGACAGTTGAGTTTATTCACAATATGCTTCTCTGTTTGTTGCAGGTAAGTGGGAGCTCAGTGCTTGCTGATGCAGACATGTCAGCGCGGAGTAAGTAAATGGGCGCTGTTTACTCTAAACCGATGTTTATACTTCCGCAGTGTATTCGCAGTTACTGGACCTGCATTTATGTCCATGATTAGTTACCTGTATTAATTAGTTCACCTGGCAATTCCATGTATATGAAACACAATGGGGGGTGGAGGGTTTTACGCGGTGATGGAAAGAATATAATTACCAGGCAGGGGGATGCTGTGCGCTCCGCTTTTGAGCATTTCCACCATTTGTTTTGAGGACAGGTACAGAAATAAAAGCAAATTAAACAAATGCTGGACAGTGTATTGATTTTGATTTTGTATTTATATACAGTTATATACATATTTTTTTTTTTTTTTTTTTTTTTTTTTAGTTTTGCTTGTTACTGAACACTACAGTACATTGAACGTAATCGGACTTTTTATTTTGAATAATCGATATATCTAACCACTGACAGTTTTTTTAATTACCGTTGGCTCTGACCACTATTCATAAAGTCATTTATAGAGTTGCAGTAGCCACGAAATAAAGATTTGTAGGGCTATAAAAACCTCACGTACTGTGAAGTCATTTAATACCTTTCAATTTTCGTTTTATATTTGCTAGTATAGTACATAAGGTATTTCAAAAGTAACCCTTAATTGCAATTAAGATTGGATGAGGAGATTCGAAACAAAAAATCTCAGATACGTTACAGCTTGTATTTATAAAAAAATATTTTTATGGAAGCGAATTATTTTGCGACTGTTGTTCTGAGAGTTGAACAAGCAGACTTAGGAAGTTAGTACGAAAGCAGTACTTTCAGGTTGAGTTCAGTCAGACATATATTGTTGCCCTAGCATACTATACGTTATTCATTTGATGAAACATCCTCTTTCTATGAGCATTACCTTATTATTTGGTAGTTATGCTTAGAATAAAACTACACAGTTTTTCCAAATTTATAGACCTAATATTAATATTGTTTAATTTTAAACAGGTGAGCAATAAAACGCATTTCCGGCATGCATTACGTTCTATAAATACTGCACATTTTAATACATTTCTTGAACAACAGAATTCAACATATATATCATCATTATGCACGGCAAAATCAAATGTTTACAATTACAATTTTTACATTATGAAAAAATAAGGGAGAAAAATGCTCGAATAGAAGAAAAATACGGGAGCCGGGAGTCTGTTAAAAATTAAGGATAAATGCGGGAGAACCCGAGAAATACAGACAAGTTGGCAACACTAATACCAATCCAAATCCCAGTAGTTATTAAAACAAGTGTGAAAAGTGTCCTTCAAATATGGGTTTAATATGATGTGCCACATACGAAATGCATTATTAGATTCACAAAGCTATCTTATTTAAGACTTGTCAAATCACGTCTTGTTACATAGAACGAATATTTTCTGCATACGAATAGTTTTTCTGAACATGGAACGCGTATTTCTTTCGATAAACTGAAAATGTACATTATTTAGTATTGCAACAAGTCTAGAGACATATCACTACATATTTGACTTCTTAAATTTATAGCTATGCGGAAATTATTTTAGATTGAAAATTACGAGGGTTCTAATTTGACAATTAGTGTATTTTTAGATTACTTGCTTGTGTTTCTTGTTCTATGCCCATGGACCATTGGCACAAAGACAAGTTTGGTTAACACCCGATAATAAATGTGAGTTGTGCTGGTTTATTCACGTTTAGAGCTGGTAAAGATATAGACCACGCTCATACAACTTAATAGTTTTGGTACCAACTTCCTAGCTCCGGTCATAAGATCGTCGTGAACATCTTTAAATGACACCCTATAATTTTTAATATCATCTGAAAGTGCATATTTTTATGTAATATTCAACTTCTTTTGTACAAAAGCACTGTAGTTATGGTTACTGTGGTAACAATTTTATTGTTGGTGATATTTTGTATATTATATTAGTGTTATGAAAGCAGTTTTATTGACGAAATTAATATAAAATAAGATATTCTTTCTGTTAGAATAAGAGTTATTAATCTTGACTAAAGCCACCCCCTAAAAGAGGATAGTTCCTCTTACACAAATGTAATCAGGATTTGTACAAAAAATGCTACCTGTAACTCCTGTACAAAGTTATTAATTTTGTCCTACTGTGGCGGAGCATGGTAATTATTAGATCAGCAAGGACAACGACTATACGTTGCAATTTCATCTCGGGTCTTCTCTATCCTCTTACACAAATGTAATTAGGATTTGTACAAAAAATGCTACCTGTAACTACTGTACAAAGTTATTAATTTTGTGATACTGTGGCAGAGCATGGTAATTATTATATCAACAAGGACAACGACTATACATTGCAATTTCATCTCGGGTCTTCTGTATCCTCTTACACAAATATAATCAGGATTTGTACAAAAAATCCTACCTGTAACTCCTGTACAAAGTTATTAATTTTGTCCTACAGTGGCAGAGCTTGATAATTATTAGATCAGCAAGGATAACGACTAGACATTGCAATTTCATCTCGGGTCTTCTCTATTAAAATCGCACACTTATAAACAATTCGTAGTATGATGTCTACCTTGGACTCTCAGCGAGTTTTGAAACCCAGTCCTCAATTTGGATAGCCTACACTTTAGTCTTCCTGGTACTGTTGCGTCCTCAACTCGTGATAGTTCTGCTTTATATGAAAAGAAAGTGGGGAGAAAGTGACAAAAAATAACTTGGCGTGGCGGCCCGAAGTTACACACGACACGTGCAATACGAATATTAGATGATAATATGTTAATGTATTGCAGCAAACATTATGCTGAGTTTAAATGGGCCAGTTAAGAACGACCGCCGTATCTATTGTGACTCGTGCTTTGTTAAACAAGCTGTACTATTGTGTATTGGAGTCTGCCCTGCAATCCCTTGTTATAACAACAAACAAGAGCAGAATACCCTGCACTCCTTTTATAATACAATTAGGGTACCGCACGATAGCATTGTTATTTTACGCTGATTCTCACTTTGCGCGTCCACGCTTTAGCGCCAGATTTTCCAGTGTGTAGCTTGCATTTGATAGGTCGTCAATGAAGGGGATAATGACCGAGCCCTAACGTGATCACTTCACAGAAGAAAGCGTTGAAGTTCTTTAAATAAATAAGTAAAAGAAGTGTTACAAATATTAAAAAGGGGTACAAATATGAAATACAGTAGAACCCCGATTATCAGTCACACTATTAACCGATTGTTGGATTATCCGTCTGTCATTATCTTCTTTTTATGTTGCAGAAAAAATATTGAGTACTGCACAATGCATTAGTGCCTATTTTTTTTAATAGAGAGTGATATTACAAGCCTTTCCCCTTACGCCATGGATGAGCATCGTGCCTCACTTGAGAAATAATGCCTCACTGACCTTCACAGAGCTTATCGCCTGTGTGACATCATCTTCACAGTCTCCGTTCCTCCCTCACGCAGCTCCTAGGCGTGGGCAGGTTCTATATCAGTTTCATAAGCAATGTCAGTGGTGGCATAATGGCATTATCAAAGTAGTGTGTACGCGTTAGAAAACGATTATTTCATGAGAAATGGGAGGAAGATTTTTTTTTGCTGTTTAGAAGGGCAGAACATACGATGTATGTTATGCTCGAAAATTCTATTAGGCATTAATAAATTTAATATACAACGACATTACTCGTTATGTCATAAAGAACATGCTGAATTAGAAGGTAAGACAAATTAAATGTTATTTTTCGTACTATTCCGAAGAAAATTTGCATAGTATACTAAATACGACATTATACCTTAAACACGCTGCATTAAAAGGTACGAGGAATTAAATGTTGTTTATACGTATTATTTCCAAACGAAATTTATAAAAAAAATATCAAATGTACGTAGAAAACGAAATATGATTTTCTGAAATTATTTTAGGTCGAGAACGTGCAAATCTATTAAGTAATCTTGATAAACGCCAGAATATTCAAGAAAATAAACGTAGACAACGTGATGAAATATTATTGGCTAGTTACGCAATTTCTCGCCAGTGATTTAAATCTATTCAATGGTGGAAAAATAGTAAAGAGGTTTATGATTAAAGCTACCGAATTAATTTGCCAAATTGAATAAAAGTTTTCGAGTCTCTCACGTTAACCAAGCGCTTTCCTAATAATTCGCCACTGACCGCCTTAGCGATTACGATAAGGTGACGCAGGTCACAGCAGTTTATATTTCCCATCCTACTCTGCAGTCTCCTCTCCTAGTAAACAAACTATTTCAAATCGAGTGTCTCACGTAACCGAAAATTGTGCCCATGTATGCCTTACACATTATGATCTATTGTTCGAGTGACCTGTTTAATTTCTCTGCAAAACGTCTTCCAGAAGTGCCAAAAGGATACATGTTGTGCTAAGTATTGAAGAGAAGTGCATATAATTGCGTGGTTTTGGAAAAGAGGAACTGTGGTTCATCTCACATCGGAATACGAGATTGGAGTTACAACTATGCGAGATTTAATAAAAAACAAGGATAAAGTGTATAAATTACTTAAATCTGTAACATGAGACCTATACTTTTCCTATCTTTCCACAGAAATCCATTATAGGAAGTTTCCTTGACTCTTACAAACCCGTCATTGACATTCATTCATAGTGTTCTGTCACTGCAAACCCAGCATTCTCCAGTCTTTCCTATTTTTTGTTTTCCTCTTAGTCTCCGCATATGATCCATATATATTAATGCCGTCTATTGTTTGATATCTTCTTCTCAGTCAGTGACCCAGCCAATTCCTTTTTCTCTTTCTGATCAGTATCAGCATTATTCTTTCTTCACCCACTCTTTCCAACAGAGTTATTATACTTGAAACTTCTGATCCACTACCTAATGTGTTAAAACACATGACCACGGAGAAAATTACGAAACTGCATTATGCAATACTTAATTTATGAAAGCCTTCTATGGTACTGATTATCCGATTTTTCGATTAACGGTTCAGCCCATCCCCTTCATTACCACGAATATCAGAGGTTCTACAGTAGTTTGATACACAACCTGAGAGGTATTGTATTCTAGCGTAAGCCTTCTAAAGTACTATGCAATGACACACTTTTTCGCAGGAATTTGTTAGTTTGCAGTTAGAAGCTGAACTGTTCAAACGTTTATCATTATTGCGTTTTCGAGGAAAGTGAAAATTTTTTTCGGTAAGTTCGTTTCTTGAATATACTGTACATTGTTATTGCTCAATGTTAGAAATATTAATGATACATATTCCTAAAGAGGAGTAACCTACTTTTATCTGCGTTAGTTTGATAATGATTACTTATCCATCGTCATATTACCATAGTAATGGCAATCATTACCGCACTGAGTGCAGTAATGACAATCAGTTACATATCGCACTCAGTCAATGATCGTATCATGAACACATTAAACGTATTATTAAATAAACGCTTATAAAATATTGTATGCAACTAGTGGGATGAGCATAATTGCCGCCTTCTTGTACTTACAGAACTCGGCTTACGCTTCGTTCTTGCAAAAGACATTCGAGCGGTAATTTTTTTATTTTAGTAGGTTATTTTACGACGCTTTATCAACATCTTAGGTTATTTGAGGAGCACAGTATCAAAGTTAGACAACTCCATTTTTTCGATTTCGAGATATCGATTGTTTCTTATAGAATTTTGTGTGCTGAATGCGATTCTGGAATTGTTTAGGTTAAAAAACGGACAGAACAGAGCGAAAATAGCACTTAATTGTGCGCTTTAGAATCAAAATGTAGACAACTCCACAGTGGCTTGGTTTCAAATTAGGACAATTCCTTCAGCAGCCAATGAGAAGCCCACATTCGTACCACCTTTTCCCATCAAGCATCGCGAATCCAACATGGCTGATTGTTTATATAATCGGTGTGTGGATGAATAAGACATACTGTTTTACGTAAATTTTCTTTGTAAAATTGTGTTACATAGTTATTTCAATAAGAATATGGAAGTTCATGTCAAAGAAGTTCCTAAAAAGGAAATAAGGAAACTTCGTTTGGTTTCAAAAATAGACAACTCCATGACTTAGTTTCAGAAATGGACAACTTCACTTTTTAAACTTAAATTGCGATCTGAATATTTTTAATTATTTATTTAATTACTTTAATTTAATTCAATTATTTATTTAATTATTTTAATCACATTTTGAGACTGATAAAATGTTTCTACGACCCACGAGAATGTTTAAAAAGAATTACGTATAACAGTGACATTGGTTTCCAAGAATCTAGTTTTTCGTCTCTCCTGTAAAAAAAAAAAAAAAAGCAAAAGTGGAGTTGTCCAACTTTGATACCAAGTTCCTCATTTAGCGTCTGAATGAGATGAAGGTGATAATGCCGGTGAAATGTGTCCGGGGTTCAGCACCGATAGTTACCCAGCATTTGCTCATTGGGTTGAGGGAAAACCCCGGAAAAAAACACAACCAGATAACTTGCCCCCTACCGGGAATCGAACCCGGGCCACCTGGTTTCACGGCTAGAAGCGCTAACCGTTACTCCACAGGTGTGGACTAATATATATATATATATATATATATATATATATATATCCAATTACGAGGTATGTATATAATTGCGGCATTGTAAGAATATCTTTCCTATCGTTGTCTCCGCTGGGTATTACAGACTGAGAATCGACCCGCCTGTCAGCGAGAAGTCACTTATCAGTCATTAAAAATGAAGTCGACAAACGAAGATCAAAGTAAATGGTAATGAGGCAGACAACTCCCTCCGTCTATAGGAAGACTGCAGTATATATTGATATTGTCATTAGCGGACATGTTTGTCCCGGTGTGGGGGGAAATGGGGTTCTGTAAGATTTTTAGGGAGGGAGCGGAATATAAATTGAAGGGGCAGGATCCGAATTACGTTTATATAGGTTGTACTGTGAGAGTTCCGATTTTCATTACTTCTTCACCAGGTAGTTGGGACTGTGATGTCTTACAAACTTATATCTCGAAATTGCTGTTAGGAGTAAACTGTTTCACAAACGAGGAAATGAAGGCCACACTTCTATACTTAAGGTATGCTACTGTTGTGGTTGATATTCGATATTCCCCCTAAAAATGTCTAAATGAATCTGAATTTTATTGTTTTATGTTTTTATTCACTTCTTCATACATATTGGCGACACTGAAAACTAAAGTTTCATTATTCTTTGTTTTTACTAATTTTCTCATAGTGTTGGCAGTACTGATGGTCTGAGGCATCGGCGTGGCTCAGTCGGTTAAGGCGCTTGCCTGCCGGTCTGAAGTTGCGCTCGGGCGCAGGTTCCATCCCCTCTTGGGCTGATTACCTGGTTGGGTTTTTTCCGCGGTTTTCCCCAACCGTAAGGTGAATTCCAGGTAATCTATGGCGAATCCTCGGCCTCATCTCGCCAAATACCATCTCGCTATTACCAATCTCATCGACGCTAAATAACCTAGCAGTTGATACAGCGTCGTTAAATAACTGAGGTTGTCAGTCTCCTTTAAGCCAAGCAACAACGCGGTTCGATCACCTGAACCAGCCGTCGTGGTAAATAGTCACTGAAGATGGAGAAGCATCTCCGAAACATGTCTGACTATTACTAATTTCTTGAATAATTATGTTACATTTATTAGTGTTCATATAATTGTAATATATAATTTTTAATGTTTCATGGTGTTAATTTTAACGGTAGGCTCACTGTTGCCAACATATCGCCCTATAATCTCGCTAAAATTTCAACAAAAAGTAGCTAAATCTCTCCAAAGTTTGTTATAAAATCCCCAGAAATGTCTCTAAAAATTAATAACAATTATCACTAAATAAAAATAAAACACAGCCTACATATGCGGAGAAAAATATAATTTCTGCGGAGTCTGGTTCTATTGTTGACGGCTGTGATGTTGAGGTGGAAGCTATGGGAACATCTGGTTGTGAATACACTCTATTTGATCCAATCATTGACACTACACTTTCTGGCAAATTGTAAGTGTGGAAATTTTCACCCAAGCGTTTGACTACAAGTTTTGGGGGGGGGGGAATCTAGCATTGAGAGAGACTTAACCGTGAGAATCATTGAATCATCATCTTCCACCCCTGATCACTGACCACAAATATATGAGATCAGGGCTTTCACGTATGAATCATTAGACGACTCAGTCATGCACCCATGCCTCTTCTAAAACTAAGAAGTGCATGACTTCAGTTGAATGTTTTAACTTAAAAGAAAGGAAAGGTGGAAGAATATAAAAATCAGCAGAAAAGTCGCTAATCGTATTTTACAAAATTTATCGCCGAGACCGATTCAAAATTCCCTAGATTTAGGGACTTATCGCTAAATATGGCAACACTGGGTAGGCTATCGATAATCACTTCATAAACAGTAGGAAAACAGTTAAATAAAGTACTGCCAACTTCATTGTATTCATTTTAACGGTATCGATAATGGATATTAAATCGAATAAGAAATCAATAAGATTTGTTGATTACGAGGCTCGAGTTTTCGTAGTGTATTTTTCTCTACCTATTTCATCGGCGCGCAACTATGCCGTGCCCCTTTTCTCTACCTGATGAGAACGGGACGCAACTATGCCCACAAAACCTCTGCTGCATCTTACCTGACCGTGGGGCGCAACCATGCCCTTCCCACATGACGTTGTAAACACATACAGTACTTCGATCATAAGCTTGTGCCTTCTCATTTTCATAATACGTTGAGAGCGTGGACTGTCCCATTGCGTCAAAGTAAATGTGAACCGAATTGTTTCAACAGTGACGATAAATAAAACGAGTTGTAAGTCTAAGTAAAGGCAAGCCATGTCGAGGGTTGCAGTTTTAATTTCAGCCGTGCGTTACTCTGTTTTAACGACCCGTCGCTCTATTGTTCCCGTCAAGCTCAGTTGGATTCGCAATGAAGCGCGTCGGGCACTCATAAATAACAGCAGCAGTCTGCTACATCTCCACTGAAAGCGCGTTATTTCCTTACGTCACTCAGTGGAACTTCTGGAGGACGGCGAACTTCGTGGAATGCGTGCTTGCATGCTGGGGATTACTGCCCTTGACAATCCAACAGGAGTTGTAACTTCTCCTTCTGAGAAAATGATGATTAGGACAGCCCACATTTGATTAAATATAGGGTAAGGTTGCCTAATTCCGTGACATATTTAATCTTCTTCTTCTTCCCTTCAAGTATTAGGCCAAATGGCCTGTTACGATGTCACAGTTGAATTTTCAATCCAGCGCTTCTTTGGACGACCGAGATATCTCTTCCAGTTTGGACGATAGTGGAGCATGACTTTTGGGATTCTATCTCTATGCATGCGATGCAGATGATTTATCCAGTTGTTCTGATAATGTTTTACGTGATTAATTACAGGTTCTAGTTGTAATTCTTCCATTACATCTTCATTGCGTTTGTGATCGACATATTTAATAAAGTCTATATTTATGCCAAAACTGTGCTAAAAATTTTCAAAAAACACCTAAATGACGTTTTTACGACATTCAGTGTCAATAGTTTCACAAGTTTAATATATCATATATGATTCTTCATTGTTATACAGTGGCTCCTAAATCCGTGACAGGGATCCAAATTACGTGATACTAAAATAACCCTTATTAACTGCTGAGAAAACAAACGTGTATTTGGAAAAATACTTTAAAATCGTGGTATATTGTTTTAATATGGATTAAGCAAGAAATTACAACATAGAAAAAGGGCCTGAGTGACAAATTTCATAGAAAATACTTGCGTAACTACAGGAACACATATTACATATTAATATATTATAAACAAAATAAACTGAAAGCTAAATTCAATACAAAATTAAATTTGAATAAATTGAATTATAACACAATTATTTCTTATTATTTAATATACCTAACAACAGCAGTAATTAAGTTAAATATATGCCCTATTATTATAATTATAATTGATGTTTTCTATAACTTATTTCTATTATTATTTCCACTAACTAATTCCTTTCATAGACATTAATTTTCAAAATTTAGCGTTGCCCAGGAAGGAGAAATATGAAAATAAATCCGAAAATGGGAAAGCTCCTGTAACATTGTTATTGTCTCACAATGTTTAAATAATCATAAACATTCAGCTGACTATTATCTACAGTAATGTATCATTTTTATAATGCTATTTATTAATTCTTACCTCAAATATAAAATGTTTCTTCAGGAGCGGTCACAAGAGAAAGAAAAACTTACTGGTCAACCACCTTCCATTGAACAAAAGCTTCTACAGTCGACTGCTTCTATTCAAAAGGCGGGTAGTCAATAGAATTGAAAAGAAGACATCTCCTGGCATCTGTTAGGTATTTCAAAAACTTAAAAGTCAGACACCACAACTCCATGGCAGTCAATTGAAATTTTATCACGGGATTAGAGGTATCACGGAATTAGGTACCTCTACCCTACAATGGAATCAATAAAATTGCGCAGATTTTAATAGCTTATTCCTTGCATAGAGTACAAAAAAATTCTAATACCATATTAGTCCTAAATAAATACAGTAGTATAATACAATAAATATTGTTAAGCTGTGTATCTACGAAGCGAGGCAGCCTCATGATTCTTACTTTGCTCAGTGGATACCTTGCCTCGTAATAATGCGCGGCTCCTTCAACCGTGAGACAAATAAAGTCCTTTTTTTTTTGAATGCGATAAAAGATGCCTCGCAGTGATTAACTCGCTTCGTATGAAATGTTCGTTGACATACAACCAGATGTTACAGCCTCAATTGCCGCGCTCTAACTGATGGCTCTCACTGTTTCGCGTTCCTGCTTCCCCATCAAAATAACAAAACCGCGAGGCAAACAACAAGCGAGGCTGCTGCGAGAGGCGAACGCACGTGGCAGTCTCACTTCGTGAATACGCTTCTTTAGGAATCGATACAAGAAAAAACTTTCGACTTCCACTTTTTCATAAGAGCTGAATAGGTAGTAATAAATTATTAAATTGTATAAAGAAATCAAAACTATATCAGATTGTAAGCTACTTCAAAAATATATTACGAACTTACATAATTGAAGTATTAATAATAAATTGTTATTTAATATTAATAAGTGTATACAATTAAATTTTCATTTAAGATAGAAGCAAAAGTTTTACCAGCAGATAATGAACATAAAGATTTAGGTATATTATTTAGCAGTAATTTTATATTTCACAGTCATATTAATAATATTATACATTTGTCCTATAAAAGTTTAGGTTTTGTTATGAGAAATTCTTGTAAATTTAAAGTCAAAACTATAATAATTTTGTATAATTCCATTGTTCGATCTAAATTTGAGTATGCTGCGATTATCTTGAACCCAATTACTAACAAATATATTCTGTTACTAGAAAAAAATTCAAAATAAATTTCTAAATTGATTATATTATAGACTTTATAATAATTATCCTATTTATGAGAGTTATGCTACAATGGTTCAACATTTACATTTTACTAGTTTGCAAATTAGACGAAATTGTCAATCTTTAAACTTTCTTTATAAAATTATTAACAATAAGTTGGACTGTGTTGGTTTATTTTATTATATAACATTACATGCACCTAAGCTTAATAAAAAATTTCTAAATTTATTATTCATATCAAGGGCAACTACTGGATCGCATAAACATTCCCCGGTTTTCCAAATGTTACAATTATAGGCTACAATAAATTACATCCTCATCCGAATGTTCATATTTTCAATATGATTTTTTCTGAACACAGAATAATTTATCATATTTTACAGAATACTGTTGTTAGTTAATTTCAAGCTACTTTCACACCTTATTTTCAATTTCTCTTTTTTTTTTCTTTCTGTCTTTTCTATTTTGTTTCAGTTTTTAATAAGAGTATGTTTCCTTTTTCCTTGTTTATGTTTTATAAATTACATTGTCAGTCTTGAGCATTGTAATACAATTGGGCTTTGCCTGTTATGTTCAGTAGCAAATAAATATAATAAATAAAAAATTAATAAAATGATATTAAAACCTGTTGTAATGGTATATGGTACTGCGAGTGTAAGACATTTCATTACCCATTACCACTGTTTGAATCATAAGCTGCTTTTCACTTGTAACTCATTTTTAATTATAAGTCTATTGGTTAAATTTTGGAGCAACAGTAACAAATAAATACAATAAATAAAAAATTAATAAAATAATATTAGAACCTGTTGTAATGGTATATGGTACTGCGACTGTAAGACATTTCATTACCCATTACCACTGTTTGAATCATAAACTGCTTTTCACTTGTAACTTATTTTTAATTATAAGTCTATTGGTTAAATCTTGGAGCAACAGTAACAAATTTAAATGACACTCGGGACGAAATTAAACGCAGAATAAATATGGGAAATGCGTGTTACTATTCGGTTGAGAAGCTTTTGTCATCTAGTTTGCTGTCAAAAAATCTGAAAGTTAGAATTTATAAAACAGTTATATTACCGGTTGTTCTGTATGGTTGTGAAACTTGGACTCTTACTTTGTGAGAGGAACAGAGATTAAGGGTGTTTGAGAATAAGGTGCTTAGGAAAATATTTGGGGCTAAGAGGAATGAAGTTACAGGAGAATGGAGAAAGTTACACAACACAGAACTGCACGCATTGTATTCTTCACCTGACATAATTAGGAACATAAAATCCAGACGTTTGAGATGGGCAGGGCATGTAGCACATATGGGCGAATCCAGAAATGCATATAGAGTGTTAGTTGGGAGGCCGGAGAGAAAAAGACCTTAGGGGAGGCCGAGACGTAGATGGGAAGATAATATTAAAATGGATTTGAGGGAGGTGGGGTATGATGATAGAGAGTGGATTAATCTTGCACAAGATAGAGACCTATGGCGGGCTTATGTGAGGGCGGCAATGAACCTCCGGGTTCCTTAAAAGTTATCTATAAGTAAGTAACTTAGTCTATTGGTTAATGTCGACTGTGTGACGAATAAATATTTATTATTATTGTATCTCCAATGGGGGGTAGCCCTATTTTACATATGTATGCTAGGGCTATAGTTTTACACAAAAAATAGGCCTAAGCATAAAACAAATTGAAAAGAATATAAATTAGCTTATACAATGGAAATAAGACCTAAACATTCCGTATTTTAAACATTGCGATTGCAAATCAAACATCAGTCATCAATTGAGTCATACAGAAAACAGTTACAACACATAAACAAAACATTTCTTATAGCGGTACTCTATAACACAATTAAGCAACTTTCCCTAACATACATCATAAATTAATACACAGTAGTCACACAAACACAATCAAGCATCCCATAACTATGACTCACATACACAACAAATCAAGCATCCTTTACAACACGTACACTTCAACATGATAACCATACTTTTAAAAGTTACAAATTTGGCTGCAAAAGAATAAATAGGACACTGTTACTAAATACTGTTATTTCTACAAGGTCTTAAATACACCTGTAATAAATATGTGAAATTCCTTTATGCAACATTGCTTCAGAAGAACTTTTGTAATTGGTGGTGAGAAAGTTGTATCGCATATGCTAAGGTGGGTTTCTAGCCGGTATCTCTTGCGTTCTTGTAGTGGGCACTGGAATAACAGGTGGTCGACTGTTTGTGTGGGGTGTTCACAGGGACATGAAGAGCCATTTGGGTTGTCAATTTTGAAACGTTCAAAATATGAATTAAATTTTCCGTGTCCAGTCATAAATTGCGTGGATATGTAAGATGGTTCATAATTCTTTACGGTTAGTCTATCTTTAACTGTGGGAAAATATAGTGATTTTGTGATTTGACCATTTGTACTATTTAACCACATTGCATTCCAGTCATTTAAGATGTCCACCTTCATTTGCATTTTTACATAAGAGAGGGGTTGTTTAGAGTATGCGTGTTCTGTTTCCGAAATTGCGGCCATCTTGGCTAGATGATCTGCTCTTTCGTTTCCTGTGTTCCCTACATGACCACGTACCCAATCGAAACATACATGTTGCTTACATAGTAACAAAGTTTCCCTAATACCAGCCGCAATTGGATTGAGGTTATATTTATCGTCAATTGCTGCGAGTGCTGCTTGAGAATCACATAAAATTCGTACATTACACGGTCTATTTACACTCCATTCTGTTGCTTTCTTCAGTGCTAGGAGTTCCGCCTGGAATATTGTGCACTCTGGTGAGAGACCATACTGTTTGTAGGATATTTCAGAGTCTCTATCGTAAACAACGAAAGCGCAACCAACAAGAGTACATGACTCTTCATTTCTGACGAAACGTGATCCATCGGTATAGATGTGGAGGTCGTGTTGACGTGGGCAGTGAGGTCGAACCGAGCGGGCGTATAGTGCAGGGTGTCCACAAGCCAGGAAATGAGCTGGGAGTTCAACTTCTTCTGTGGTGTCGGAATTGAAGTGTAAACGTCCTTTTTTGATGTTAGTTAATTTTCCTCGAAATATTCCTGTCAATAAATATTTGAAGCGTCAGATACAAACTTACAAAGCATTATGTCAACCCTATGTGACTGAACGCTTCAACGAATCTCTCTATGGATCAGTGTCTGCAAATCTTGCACAAGGAAAGTGTTAAAAGATATATTTACTTGAAAATTAGTATATCGTGAATCGTGAATAGAGTTAGAATTTAGTTTATTGTTTTGTATTCCAAAAACTCGTAATTCTCTGATTTTATGTACTACAATTTTTTTTCTTCAGTCAACACCAAGGAGGGGTTTTCCCTCAACCCAATACGAGCAAATGCTGGGTAACTTTCGGTTCTGGACCCCGGACTCATTTCACTGGCATCATCACCTTCATTTCATTCAGACGCTAAATAACCTAAATGTTGATACAGCGTCGTAAAATAACCCAATAAAAACACCAAGTATCGAACTACAGTCCATTAAAAGACAAGCCCTCGCTCTAGCACAGAGCTGGTGAGGGAAGTCTCCCATGTAATTAGTCCTTATATTATTTTATATCCATATATGTCTCGTAGGAACCTCATCTCAACAGCTCCAGAAACATTTATCTCTTCTGTTTAATTTCAAAAGCTGAGAGTGAAAATAGAAGCAAATATTGTGAAGTTTGCCACGTTTCCCTTGTGAACTATATTTGCGCCGGTTTACAGTATGATGACGGTGTGTCCATTACCGTTCTTTACACACTTAACGCTGAATGTGTAATTTAATGAAGCTGTGTCAACTGTAGTGGTCATTTAGAGTTGCTGGTGGAGATGTAGTGTAAACAATAGTGGAATTGGCAAGGTAAACGAGAAGGCCACGGAAAACGTGTGGCAACATATCACTTGGCGACAAATCCTGCGTGGCTTACTCAAATATCGCACTTTATTTGCTCATTGGTTGGAGTGAATAATTTCGTATTGTGTAGCCAAAATTCTTTGTATCATAATGCGAACAAATTCAGTATGACTCAGTGCATTTCTTTTCACTCCTGTTTCAGAAGTTTTACTGAAGTAGCCTAATTTTAAAGTGTTACGAACATAAAGAATATAATATAATATAATATAATATAATATAATATAATATAATATAATATAATATAATATAATATAATACAGTACAATATAATACAACACAATACAGTACTTAAGTTAATTACTGTACTGGCTTTTAAGGAACCCGGAGGTTCATTGCCGCCCTCACATAAGCCCGCCATCGGTCCCTATCCTGAGCAAGATTAATCCAGCCTCTACCATCATATCCCACCTCCCTCAGATCTATTTTAATATTATCTTCCCATCTACGTCTCGGCCTCCCCAAAGGTCTTTTTCCCTTCGGCCTTCCAACTAACACTCTATATGCATTTCTGGATTCGCCCATACGTGCTACATGCCCTGAATATCTCAAACCTCTGAATTTAATGTTCCTAATTATGTTAGGTGAAGAATACAATGCGTGCAGTTCTGTGATGTGTAACTTTTTCCATTCTCCTGTAACTTCATCCCTCTTAGCCCCAAATATTTTTCCTAAGCACCTTATTCTCGAACACCCTTAACCAATGTTCCTCTCTCAAAGTGAGAGTCCAAGTTTCACAACCATAAAGAACAATCGGTAATAGGCTATAATTGTTTTATAAATTCTAACTTTCAGATTTTTTGACAGCAGACTGGATGATAAAAGCTTCTCAACAGAATAATGACAGGCATTTTCCATATTTATTCTGCGTTTAATTTCCTCCCGAGTATCATTTATATTTGTTACTTTTGCTCCCAGGTATTTGAATTTTTCCACTTCTTCAAAAGGATAAATTTCCAATTTTTATATTTCCATTTCGTACAATATTCTCGTCACCTATCTCTCTACTTCCTTCAAGTAAAATTCCCGTATTTTCCTTAATCGTTTGTGCATTTTCTCCTAACATATTCACGTCATCTGCATAGACAAGCAGATGATGTAACCCGTTCAGTTCCAAGCCCTCTCTTTTATCCTGGACTTTCCTAATGGCATATTCTAGAGCGAAGTTAAAAAGTAAAGGTGATAGTGCATCTCCTTGCTTTAGCCCACAGTGAATTGGAAACACATCTGACAGAAAATGACCTATACGGACTCTGCTGTACGTTTCATTGAGACACATATTAATTAATCGAACTAGTTTCTTGGGATTACCAAATTCAATAACAATATCATATAAAACTTTTCTCTTAGCCGAGTCATATGCCTTTTTGAAATCTAAGAATAACTGATGCACTGTACCCTTATACTCCCATTTTTTTCTCCATTATCTGTCGAATACAAAATATCTGATCAATAGTTGATCTAAATAATAATAATAATAATAATAATAATAATAATAATAATAATAATAATAATAATAATAATAATAATAGTAATAATAATAGTAATAATAGTAATAATAATAAATAATATAATTAAACTAAATTACCATATTTGTAGATGCGAAGTATCACTTCTTAGTCATCGGTATGGTGGAGAAATTCAAAACTTCAAAGGACTAAATAAAATCCTATATGGTTGGGAATACAGATGTCGGAGAATTTCAGAATGGTAACTTTTAAAAATAATGTTGAATGAACAACTTCGTAAATTAACCAATTAATGTGGAGAATTGTATAGCTGAACGTGACCCAGATTAAGTGTTAATAAATATTTATGTGAATAAAACTCAGTCGGCGCTGTGGTGAATATGAAGTTGCATAGGAAGCTTGCATTCAGTACACGTTATAAATTTAGTATTGCTGTCGTGGAAAAGTTGTGGTCGGTTGTACTAGTCATTAGCGTGGCTGGAGTACATTCGAGTTTTTACACTGTATGACGTACGTTCTGAAACATCACTGATCGAACAACTCAGCTTCGCTATTTCTAATTAAGACTAGAATTTGGATCTGAAACTGAGAGCAGGAATACAGTTAAAATAATACGATAAGAATGATCTTCCGCTGACTATTCTACTAATACGTCAGTCATTTGATGCAGACCAATGATTGTTTAGTTAAATGTTTAAAGAGGGGTTTGAACCTAATAAGTGACACCGATAAGGCATAATTCACGAGGAAACTAAGCAAAAACATAATGGAATATGGTGACCAATTCCTTTCTTCCTCCATGTATGAATGGAATGGAATGGAATTTAACTGAGGGGGGGACATGGATGGCCCAGCACTGCAACCTCTTACGATCCATCGCTCTAATCTTCAAGCTAGACGCATTCCCAAATCCACACCTGCTGACTACACTAATATATTCTTATTTGAGGTCTCGCCATCATCATTGAATAATCAGTGACTATAAGTAGCCATATTGTAAATATCTATTAATTTGAGAAAAATTCGTTCCGGCACCGGGAATCTAACCCGGCACCTCTCAGCTGAGCGCTCTTTCCATCTGAGCTATACCGGGACACGATCCACGATGCCGGCCGAACTCCCCTCAATGTATTTTCAATAGCCTACTACCTGCATTTAAGACTTTCAAGCCATGTATACAGGAGCGCTCCACCTCTCCTCATTTCATATATCTGAAATAGTAAAAATAGGATGGAGTGAAGTCTTGGGGGGGGGGAGTTATGTTGAATAGGAACGACTAGGTACTCCGGACTTCTGGGGCTTATCAGGCTACTCATCTGAGAAACGGCACCTAACTCTATCAGAGGCTGATGTAGGATGACCCACCTGTCAAATCGGATTCACGAATGCTACTCAGGTGTGTCGTAACTGGACAATCATCGCATATATTGGCCAAATCATGCCTAAGTGTACGGACCCATCCTGAGTCCAGCCTTCGTAAAGGCAAGCCAAGCCAAATAACCTTTAAAGAGGAGGAGTTATACACTATCTACCCAAAAGTAATTGGGCACTGTTTTTGCCCTTTAGAACCTCGTGGTACCACTTCTTGTTGCTATAACAGCAGCCACCCTGTCAGGCATGCTCTCCACTAGTTTGTGTAGGATATCCACTGGAATGCGTCGTCATTCCTCCTTTAACATGGCACTCAGTTGGACAATGGAAGTTGGCCGCATCTCCCGAGACCTCAATCACCGGTCCAATTCGTCCCAAAGGTGCTCAAAGAGATTAAAATCAGGACTCTGTGCAGGCCAGTCCAACCGTTGAACATTATTGTCTGCATATCACTGCATAGTAGCCGCCGAAACATGGGGCCAACTCCCATTGTCCAACTGAGTGCTATGTTGCAAGAGGAATGGCGACGCTTTCCAGTGGATATCCTACATAAACTAGTGGAGAGCATGCCTGACAAGATGGCTGCTGCTATAGCAACAAGAGTGGTACCACGAGGTTCTAAAGGGGCAAAAACAGTGCCCAATTACTTTTTGGTAGATAGTGTATATCGCGCCACACTTATCTTTCTGAATCTCGCCTAGGTCGTGGATTGTTTGTTTTAATTGTAATTTCGTAAATTGTTTCAAGTAGAGGGAGGAACATTGTCGTCCAGTCACTGCCCCACGGGACTCACGTGTCCTTGCAGGTCGACAAAGAAGCGGAGTAATGGAATTAGGCCAAGGTTCTTCAAAAACTGTAAGCACCTCGCGAGAGGACTTGCAGTAAAACAGTGCGCCATTTTCATATACGACAGCTCGTAGATACATAAGCCGTGAGTAGCGTTATGTCAGGAAGTGAATGGAGGACTGAAAGTGGGCAAACGATCAACGAAAATGTGTAACTTTGTGCGTAAATGTAGCCAAGAACGAGGCAATAAGTACTCGTACTACGTCGTTGTGCCTGTATGGCGATGAGATGGATATCGTCTCATCCGGGTCGTCGTCATATGCTTGAGAATGAGGGGTGATGGTGCTGCAGTCTCGCGGCAGGGGTGGAATTATGTCCCACTCCGCTCGTGTATCGCTGGGGTTTCACCTGCGTATCATTACAGAAGGTGTCGCAAACGCCGAAACATTACGACTTGGAGTAGAAACTTGTAATTAAAGAGAAAACTCTTAAACAATATGTGAGTGCAAGACCAAGAGTTACGTACAATTCAGATTTGAGCTTTTTTCTTCCTTCTGAAAATTAATTAAGAATATGTCATTAATATCATTACATATTGGACATATTTTTCAATTTCTGGTATTAACAGTTAACTGTAACAGAGGAATTTACGAGTATTAATATACTATTTTACCGAGCGGGCTAGCGCCATGGTAGAGGGCTGGCCTTGCATTCGGGAGGTCCGGGGTTCGATCCCAGGGACCGGCAATCCTAACTGAGGTTTATAATGGTTTTCTCAAGTTATTTCCAAGCAAATACCGGGTTTGTACTGTACCTCTTGAAAGTCCGGCCATGGACGGCGATCCTTCCCTTAATCCTTTCATACGTGTGAGTGAATGCTGTGCAATGTCTTAAATGTTTGTGTTGTATCGGAGGTGGCCCTGGCATTGAGCTGATCTTTCATCCGGGGAGGCCCTCCATGTCCTTGTGTGGTCAAAAAAAGTATAGGCCTATATGTGATCTAATATATTAATTTCTCTCCCAACAGGTCGCGGCCCTGTAAGGCCCATGTGGCGTGGGTCGTATAAATGAACCTAAAAGGGAGAGGTTAAACTAAGGTAAAGAAAGAAAGAATATACAATTTTTGGGTACAAAGTTTATTTCAGTCATCTACAGCAAAAAAAAAAAAAAAAAAAAAAAAAAAAAACCGGACCGACCCTTGTAGCGGATTTCAGAGCCTTGTTCATTCCAGAGCACGGTAGACTGGTAACTAAGACTTTCGTGGTTCGAATCCTGCCTGGGAAGGAAACTTCTTTTTGTTCCTTATTCAAATTTATTCCCAATACTTTTCGATTGCAGCGATTTTTTACTATTTAATTAACTTATTATTCCCAGAACATGAATTTTACCAGCAATCAAAAAGTGTTGGGAATAATAATAATAATAATAATAATAATAATAATAATAATAATAATGACAACAACTAGTGTTTTTCTTCTGGAGAAAAAGTTGGTGGAACTCTGTGTAGAATATTTTATAGCGAACAGGCAGATGATTACTGTTCACTGCACGGGAATTTGGTCGTTTTTAACCTTCTTTTCGTCACGCAATCAAAAAACAAAAAACAAGCATGAACTTGAAAGGCGTTAAAAAAAAGCAAAGGTGTGTTTCAGAAATCCCAACCTATCTTTGCTGGATATCCGATAAAAGATTTTTATTATCGTTTTTGAAAACTCACGTATTTGAATTAATGTGAAGTCTGCGCTTTGTGGATTGCACTGAGTTTCTCTATACGTGGCCTTATGGTTGATAGGCAAACACAACAGTATTTTTATGGTAGAAAATGCTGATTCATACAAGTATGACGTTGAAGACTGGAGTTCTAAATGTATTTTTAGTTTATTCAGGACCGTCGACTGATTTGACAAAACATTTCCGAATATAAGACACTTGGGATTTTGTTTATATTCATCTCCATGCCACGTAAAACCATATTGCAAGTATATTCATCACTATATTTACGAAACGCAGTGCGTTTTTGTGAACCCTGAAGGGAATTTTCGCTGACATTATTTGAATTAGCACTGTTGTCATCTATACCCAGAACTTGAGTCAGATTGTCTTTTTGAAATTAAAAATTTGTCAATGACAAAATAAAAATGAAGTACTTTTAATAAAATAATCGCACTATAACCCGCTAACACGTATTTACTGAAACTGACCATTATGTTCTGACAATCCTAAACTCTGTTTATTACTAAATGGCAAGAGTAAACGAATTACTAAGAATTGTTGTAGGTGTTCACTTTCATTCGAATTATCGTCAGGTAGAAAAATTAAACTGAGCATTATTATAGGTGTTCATGTTTCATTGGTAAATTCTGTTTCAAAATAAAACGTACCATATCAAAGACTTCGTTGTAAATGAAAATGCGTTGCAAAGAGACTTTCTGGATGGCATAAAATTTATTTTTCAATTCCAAAATTTCGGAACACATTCCATGGGGCTGCCGACACACCAGTGTGTCGCGACCAGTGTTGTCAATTCAGCGACTTTCCGCTAAATCTAGCTTTTTTTTTTTTTGATAACCGTCTCGCGGGTAAAATTATATTATCCCGCTTAGCGGGAATACTAGCGGTTTTTAATCTTTAAAGTTTCTGAAATGAAATTCATATTAGCATTAAAAGCGGTCTTCATAATTACATTTAATTCGTTCAGTGTGTGTTTTGTGAAATAATGGATGTGTCAGTTAAATGATAATTCCATATTATCCTATGTTACCGTTAAAACCCAAAATACGTCAAAACCAGTTTCAACTAGTAAAAACTAGTTTGAGCAAATAAAGATAGTTAGAAAGTGAGTTTTCGTGTGATCTAGAATCAATGTCAGGTTAGGTTTGGTTTGTTTAGGTTTTTGTTTGGTAAACTGGTTTTGTTGGATTTTGGGTTTTAACGTTAGCCGACCCGGGTGGCGCAAGCCGTAGAGGCAAGCAATAACTCTACGGCTTGGTCCGAAGGGTTGTGGGTTCGAGTCCCGCCTCGGGCATGGGTGTTGTGTTTGTGTTAGTTTAGTAAACATAAATCAGAAAAACTGAAACCTGAAAAAACAGAAATCTTTCGGAAAATGGCCTCTGGCCGGATATAGAAATTTAAAAAAAGGGTAACATATATAATACAATAAGAATTTAAATATGTTGTGTCTGTGATAAAAGCGTTTCAAATTGCTTTAGGCTATACCGCCACATTGGGAATGATAAAAATGTGCAATATTCATTACATTGGAGGGCGGATGCTCTATCTTGACCATTATTATTATTATTATTATTATTATTATTATTATTATTATTATTATTATTATTATTATTATTATTATTATTGAATAATAAGTATACATTAAAATCTAGAGATACTTGTTAGAAAATCGCGGGTTTTCGAAAGCTATCTAGCGGGATTATACGAACAACTGTTGGCAACAATGGTCGCGACACACCGGTTGGGAACCACTGGATTAAGCAACTGATTTTCTTTTTGGAGCCAAAGAACCAGGATGTAACTTGTGGTTGGAGAAATTGATTTTCTCAGGAAATGGTAGCTTGAGTGAATAGAGTCGTGACATAAAATTCTGTTACCGCTCCCGTGGGAGCCACTGACACACTCTGGAATCCTCCATCTTGAGGTTCAAGGACTAGAATCCCTGGCTCCTCTTAATGCGAATGCTCATCACGGGATCCGCCTACATGTGTTAGGACTGTGACGGAGCTATTACCGACTAATGAAGACATTACCGAGTGCGACAAGCTTCTTAACCTGTGTGACATGTTTTTGTATATCAGCAGCCTCCCGTTGCCGTTGCTATGAAATGCAAATTGGGACGTCTTCTTGACGTAGCAAGTTAATGTAGCCTAGCGACCGCAGCGCCCGCCCGGCGACTAAACAAGCCGTGACAGAGAATCGATAGCGAGCGGGGCGCCTCCAGGTGTGCATTTTGTTCCTCTGCGTCGGCATCTGTGTCAACTTGTATTAAATTTCTCTCTCTCTGGATCCGCGAGTTGTAATTTACGTTTCAATAGCATATGTAATATCTGCGGATAGGGGGAAGTGTGTTCAACAGTTCTTCCTGCTGCCCAAAATAAGGTTATAACACAGGAAATATAAGATTTCTGTAACCAAAGCTCGCGAGTGGAAACCAGTCATTTTAACGAACACAGTACCAAATTGTATAACTTCAAAGAGTACATTCTAACCTATCTAGGTTTTAAGTGTAAGACGGTCAAGCCATTTCTACAAAAATGATTTCTAATTATGAATAACGTTTATTTAGAAGCATTTATTGCGATCAAATCTTACGACAGGTTTAGGTAACAACTTTGAACAATAATTTTTCAGACCATTAATGCATAATATGGATTAGAACCGGTTTATATTTGACCGATCACAGAACATCCGTTAAGGTTGAGCATCGACCGAATGTTCGAACTTCAAGCGGTTAACTTACCGCTGATGTTTAGAAGGCTAGACAGAACACCAGGTGCATTTCGAGTGTACGACTCTAACAGTCAGATTTTTTGATTATCAGTCTTCTCGTATCCTAGTAATACCTTAGTTGCATTCATTCATTCATTCATTCATTCATTCATTCATTCTGTTCTGCTCAAGAGCAGGTCTTTCACTGAAAACCCAGCATTCTTCAATCTTTCCTATTTTCTGCCTTTCCTCTTTGTCTCCGCATATGATCCATATATCTTAATGTCGTCTATCATCTGGTATCTTCTTCTCCCTGAGCCACCGGCATGGCTCAGTCGATTAGGACGCTTGCCTGCCGGTCTGAAGTTGCGCTCGGGCGCAGGTTCGATCCTCGCTTGGGTTTTTTCCGAAGTTTTCCCCAACCGTAAGGTGAATGCCAGGTAATCTATAGCGAATCCTCGGTCTCATCTCGCCAAATACTATCTCGCTATCACCAATCTCATCGACGCTAAATAACCTCGTAGTTGATACAGCGTCGTTAAATAACCAACTTAAAAAAAAACTCTTCTGCCCCGAACTCTTCTCCCGTTCACCATTCCTTCCAGTGCATCATTCAGTACGTAGTTTCTTCTCAGCCAGTGACCCAACCAAATCCATTTCCTCTTCCTAATCAGTTTCAGCATCATTCATTCTTCACTCACTCTTTCAAACACAGCTTTGTTTCTTATTCTGTCTGTCCACTTCACTCGTTCCATTCTTGTCCATATCCACATTTCAAATGCTTCTAGTCGCTTTTCTTCACTTCGTCGTAATGTCCATGTTTCTGCCCCAAACTGTGCCACGCTCGACACAAGCACTTCGCTAGTCTCTTCCTTAGTTCTTTTTCCAGAGGTCCGCAAATAATGCTCCTTTTTCTATTAAAAGCTTCATTGGCCATTGCTATCCTCCTTTTGACTTCTTGGTAGCAGCTCATGTTACTGCTTATAGTACACCCCAAGTATTTGAAGCTGTCCACTTGCTCTACTGCCTCATTTAGAATTCGCAGTTTTACGTTGCTTATATTTCTTCCCATGACTTAGGTGGCATTTGAGGCGATGCGTTTACAATTAGTTCATCTGTCCCTTTCGGTTAAATGGAACAGTTCGCATCTACTACTTCATTTCTGGGCAGGTCAATCGCTATTGTCACAATCTAGTATTTATGTTTTGCCGTTGAATTTACAATTTTTATATAATTAAACCTAATCGCTTCCTTTTGTCACCTTCATTCCATTCTGTCAATCGTTACATTGTAGTTACACATTGTCCTGAATTTTGTCTTGATTATCGTCCACATGTGTTCTTTGGGATTCACATGTTTTGAATCTTGCGAATAATTAAATACTACAGTTCAATTTTTATTCGAAACATTTGTTACTTTTCGAGAAGTACAGAATATATTCATTTCCGTTTGAAACTTATGCTTGTAATGGAAGGAAAAGCATTTCTAACGATTTTTCAAGTAAGTGCAGGATTATCTGCTGACTCATCATTCAACCCACTTATTTTTAACATAACAATATATTCTGTTTAAAGAAATCCTTTTTCACGGAGAGAAATGTTTCAATCAAACTTCATAAAACTTCATGCGGTTCTAGGATCGAATCCCATCAATTTCATCTGTTACTTTTCATTTTTATTTTTAATAAGAATAAGCCTATTTCACGAATAGAAAAATAAATAATAAACATAGAATAAAAGCTGGTTCACAATAAACCAGGAACGGAAACGAGAACGGAAATACATTTATTTTAACAATATTTTCGTTCTCGTTGTCGTTTCCGTTCCCGATTTATTGTGAACCAGCCTTAACCCATAGTATTTACTTACATTGCAATACATTTCATTGTCATTCGTAAAAAGAAAGAATGAAAATGTTTATTTTTCAAATACGACTAGAATCATCTGGTGTTGACTGATGTTAAAATAATAAAAACAGCAGTATAATTGAAATATTTATTTCCAATATAAACACAATGAAATTTAAAAAAAGAATGAATGGTTAATTAATTGTGCTGTTATGGAAGTGACAGTTCGTAAAAGTGAAAATTCTATACGTACTTGATGCTGAGGAAATTAATGTTTTGAATGAGTTGAATTTCAGGAGAGGGGGCCACTATGACCTTTCAAGATCTGTTTCACTAATCCTCAAGCTAGGCGCAGTCCCGAACCGACACTGGCCGACTACACTAAGGTTCACAGTATATCCAGGTTTCGAGCAGGCAATCCCACTCGTCTCTAGCCCGACCCTTCCAGAGAATTCTATGTAATGATGACGGAATGGAGAGATGTTGACGGAATGATATATATGCCTAATGCGGGGAATCGAGAGAACGTCAAGAGAAACCCCAACTACGACCTTGTTCGCCACAAGTATCACTATGGATTATTGCAATGAAAAAGCCCAGACTTGACCGGGACTCGAACCCGGGCCGCCTGCGTGACAGGTTGACGTTCTGACCACTCGGCCACCGCCGGGGTAAATTAATGCTGATTATATTCCTCGTTGATTAGTGTGGACATTATTGCAATTTCCATTGTCTTCTAGAGCAGAAATGGACATTTCCTCTCTCGATATGGGAACTCTACTCCTACAGGGACATCATTTTATTTTTACTAACATTTCTAATATTAACCTGGCTATACCTTTGGATCAACTGTTGCTACTCCCTTCCACGATTGGAGTTCGATGATACTGGCGTAATATACAAACAAATCACTTTATTAGGTATAGGAGGGAAGAAAAGTATAGTTCATCCATTTACGTAAACTAGGAAATATCACGCTTTTGAGTTTGATAATTTTCATTAGGTTTTTGTTTAATCAAAATACAGTACAGTATTAACAATGAATGCTTTTACTTACGAACTGAGTTATCCATGCGGACGTATTCATTATGCAGTGTATATTATACTGTCTACAAAACATTAGCGTACACTATAGAGAATGAAGTTAAATTGAAAAAGAATCATAATATGGATATTTAAACACATTTTAAAAAATGGTGACCGTTCATTTCGATTCAGGCTTCAGTTATAATGTGTGTAATTTCAATTACCAGTTTCGTCCTTCGTACTAGTAACTCATGTTGAAATAATTCTGTACCTACTCTGTAAAAGAGTATCCTTACGTACTGTAAATTCAATCTTCACTTCTGCTCGATCCGAAAAGATAAAATTACTCAGACATGCTATCTACTGTCTGTCCAAGTGGTTATGTCGCAGGATTGTAGAAAGGGGGGAAATCACGTGACAGTTAATTACTTAACGAGGCCCTTTTATTAAAATTATTTTAAACAGTTGTATGGGTATAATATTACGTAGACGTCCAATTCCTAACATAAATTAATGTTCTCAGCCACTAGCCTTTACAGAGAGGCGAATAGAAGCTGGTGGGGAAAACCGGAATGCGACGCAGGCAAATGGACGATAGTACCTGTGCGAAAATGATGCAATATTGAAAGCTCTTTCGTCATTGGAAAACGCAAATATATTTTTGGAACGTACTGTTTACTATGACCATAAGGCTACTATGACTGTATCTGCGGTCTTGGATCTGTGTGGAGGACGGTTGAACTTCATTAGTAGAAGGGGTGGGAGTGAAGTACATTCAAAACTCAGGTACAATAAAAATTGAAGTAAAAATAAAATGATGTCCCTGTACTAACTCTTAACCCTTTGAAGCGCAGTGGTTACAGTACATAATCACCTTTTAAATTTGAGTTTCCTGCCTACTTACAGTGTGATTTTTATTTCAAAATTACTGCGCTGCGTTCACTGATCCAAGTAACTGTAGAAGAATTTTATTTTCCCTATATATTTTGTGTTGCTCCACTAAGATGGCTGATGTTGTTGTGTATAGTTGCGGTGTGGGAGATTCGCTACGTGTTTTTATTTCAGTTGTATGCTAAAATATCACAGTTACGTAAGTTTATATTTAGTATTATTTGTCTTTCGGTCTTTTAGAACACATTTCAGTAACAAGATGTAATTTCTTCGACACATGTGGCGTCAATATAGAAATAATGTGGTGGTTTCAAAACGTAACCACTACGCAAACAGGGTAGTTATGCTTACCATATCCATCAAAATGTTCCATTTTTCTGTCAGCTTATTCATCATGGCTACAAGGAAGAGATGGTTGGTGACAATCACAAAGTGTTTTTTGACAACTTTTTCACAAGTTTAAATCTGATGATCTCTAAGGGAGCAAAATATCTACGCATGTGGTACAGTTAGACATGGCGTATTGATTTACCACACGACAAAAGAAGAGACCGCGACATGAATCGTGGTGACAGTGATAGCCATACGTCATTTGCTAGTGTGTCCTGGCTCAAGTGGAAGGATAGAAGGTCCATTCTTTTCCTTTCTAATTACCACACAACACAAGTGAAGTGGCACTTTGCCTTAATGAAACCAGAAACTGTTTCCTTTTGTATCATTCGCAATAAGTCTGAAGACAATGTGCTCTGCAGTATTGCATAGTGGTTTTACCATGAAACCACCCATTTTCTGTGTAAAAAATGGAAGTTTTTAAGATTTTTAAAATTTGAGGCACTTCTTTCAGACAAATAAAAGTTTAATTTCATTGCAAACACAATTTTTTATTTCCTTCCCAAATGCGTGCATCAAAGGGTTAATTGAACACATACTTGTCTTTCAGTTGTTGGTGAGCAGTTGAATGGTGGAAGGCAAGCTGCAACAATAAGAGTTCTCGCTGTGTAGTCACCAGTGGCGTGCTATGTATTTGGAAATTTACTAGTGAATGGGAGAAGAAATATTTTGTTTGTGTTAAGTGAAAGGAAGACACAGTGCTTAATATGTCCACATTGTCCACACCTGTAGAATAACGGTTAGCGCGTGAAGAAGGCATAGGCTGTATTGATATAATTCCCGTGAGATGTTTTTACATAAGGCTGGTAGAACGAAAAAATAAATGACAACAAGAAATCTGAGCTAAGACGAATCCTCCACAATTCAGCAAGCAATTCATTTTAGAGAGGGTACCAGTAATTTTAATATAGGCTTATATATATATATATATATATATATATATATATATATATATATATATATATATTCCCTTCCCTCTCTCCCGTTGCTAACAAACCGCCTACACAACATTTCTCCGCTAGCGGTTCCGCAGCTCGGTAGCAGCAGAAGATTTTTAAAAGCGTTTATTTAGCTGTGGGCGTAGTTTGTGGATATTGCTACTTTTTAATGTGGCGCTATACAGAGGGCGGGAGTGAAGCTTCGCGTTTGACGTGGGCTCCATTCAATATGATACCTGACTGATTAAAATCTCGTGAGAGTGCGAGAGTCGACGAGAGCAACACGGCGCGGCGGCGGCTCGCTTCTTTTCATCTGTCTCAGCGCAACAGTGGAACAAGACATGCGTTCCCAAAGACTAACACGGAAATACAGTAGGCCTAAACCCTGGGTTGTGTACGTACTGCAACTGATGAGAAATTATTTAAATTACGCACTAGATCTACGTATAAATAAGGTTTGAATAACCGAGCTGGGTGGCTAAAATGTTACGTCTGAGTACCAAACATTCTCATGAGAACAGATAAAGTTAATTGCTTTTCTTCCACTATAATGTCAAAACAAGTGCTTATACAAATTTTGGTTACTCGAGCGCAATTACGAGTCCCCCCCTCAGAAAGTAAGTTTCTCTTGGGCCGTTTACAGAAAGAAAACATCTCAAATTAATTATAATTGATTGAATTAAATTAGCTTATAAATTAAGTTACTTCTTTACCTTATAGGTTTATCTAAATTTAAATAAATATGTAGTCTACTAGTCGTTAACTTAACTGAAGAATATTGCTGGAGAACCTTTTAAGTGCAGTGTAAATATTCATAATTTAAATATGTATTGTATTGATTAAGGCTGGTTGAGTGGAAGAGAAGGCCTTATGGCCTTAACTCTGCCAGCGAAAATAAAACATTATGGTGACAATGATGAATTTGTAACATCCAACCTTGGCAAACCGAAGGAACACAATAACAAGCATCAATGCAACTGATATTACGCAACATTTCAACGTGGTACAGTGCTTCGACTTGCGTAAGTGAAACAACATGAATCCTTGGTGTGTTAATATATAACAAACAAATTTTAACATTTTAATACGTGCAACACAGTGCAACTCAAAAAAACATTTAATAAATATAGGAACTGCATGTGATAACAACTTCAAGATAACCATATTGTCACATAAAACAATGGGACTTTTATTGTAGATGTAAATTAGTATAGATTTTAATTATTAGCAAGTGTTTTTAATTTAATTTATATATTATTTTGTAAACGATGATAGATCATCAAGGGTACATACCATATATTTCACACACATAAAGTGTATCTATTTGAACATGTAATAAGGCAATTCCATGCATTTGAAAATGGCACATAAGTGCCGAAAACGTTAATGTTTAATCCAAATATAAACTAGATAAGTATAGACGGTTCGCCCAATTCAATATTATTATATTACAACGTGCTTATCGGAGAATCATACAAAATGAAAAAAATTATTATTATTATTATTATTATTATTATTATTATTATTATTATTATTATTATTATTATTATTATTATGGAAAGATTCATTGGGACATATACAACTCTTGAGCTATTTTTCAACATATTCCCCACCCGAACTGAGATATTTCTCATAGGCCTACTGTATGATCAACAAAGAGGTGCAGACGGCTGTTACACATCGGTTCCGATCCCGGACGGCAGATTTCTACGACACAAAGGTATAACCAAAGCCACCGTTTCTGGCGCGTGAAATAGGTAATGGGATCGTTGAGAGCCAGTATCTTTTCTTTGCCGCAGTCTGTGGGCGAGGAAGCTGACAACTGTGATTGTACCGGTCCCTGAAGTGGCCGGATTTCTTGGTTTCTGCGCAAGAACTGCGAAGAAAATAACTAGCTGGTTTGTTTTCAAGTACTGTCCTGTGAGTTCTCTGTGCAATGTTACAGTTTACAATACGTTTCTGTTTCGCATTGTGAAGTAAGGTAAGCACGTGATGTTTACATTATGTACGTCAAGCAGGCGCCGGTTTTCAAAGCATGCTGCGCGACCCACCCGTTGTCCGGCGCTGAACTAAATTCCAGCAAACTTGTGTGTGGCATGCTTGGAGTGACAAAAGTGTAATTTGGAAGTGCGGGATGTCCGACGAGGACATATTGGAGTTATAATCTGAGCTTAAAACTGTGTTTCCCACGGAAATAATACTTGTCTCATTAGAGATCTGGAAAAACTGCCAAGATAGAGCATTGGTTCCTATCTTACTTAAAGGCCTATATGTTTTGATGTGGTCTATTACGTCCGTCTTCGAAAATGGCATTTAGTATTCACTCTGTAGACAGGGTGTATAGAAACAACACCAACAACGCTTAGTATGTTGGGCGGGACGGTAAACTGATTATTTTTCAAGAGAGAACCCATGTTCGGAAATTCATGGTTTGGGGCTTCGTAGTTTGAGAACGGTTCGGATATGGTGATGGGTGTGTGTTTCACATTTTGTTAAGAAACCCAATAAGAGCATCACACCGTACAGTAAATTACAAAAGGTGTTCAAAATATTGACCTCCTACTTGATTGCAGAACGTTCATCGGCGGTGCAGAGACTTGACGCACATGGTCAAATAATTGCGTGCTCAGTATTTCAGTCGCAACGTGAATTCGTGCGATAAGATCCTACTCTGATGTCACAGAAGTAGCATACACCATAGCCTTCATAGTACCCCACAGAAAATAATCAAGAGGTATAAAATCAGGTGACCGTGGTGGCCTGGACACAGGTCCCCCTCCACCAATGTAGTGCATGCACAGGAAAGTTAAGGCGCAGTTAGTCCATCCACATTACGCTGATGGCTAGTGGGTTGCATAATTACTTAATCAGGACACCAAAAACAATCCGATAAAACTTCGACGCCCTACAGCGCCCAAACTATGAATTTCCGGACATGGGTTCCCCCTTGAAGAATGATCAGTTTACCGTCCCACCCAACATACTAAGCGTTGCCAGTGTTGTTTCTGTACACCCTGTATGTAATTTCATTATGCATTAAATCCTCTCCTGAGCAAGAGATCACTATCTTTCAGGAGAGTGCTTGAATTCTCGTATACAGTGAAACCTCTCCTTACGGATACCCCGAAAATATGGACACTCATATACGGACAGATTTTTATGTCCCAACTGAAATAATATAGGAATAATGATAAATTTAACTCTCGTTTACGAAAACTCTCAGACATGGACACGCACAGCTGTTTCACAGTCCTAAAGCTTTGCTTTACTTCCTGACTGCGGACAGAACTTAGATTTCAGGACCTAATGTGTTACAAAAATGGAAAATTTAGTTTTGAGAACTATATAGAAATTCCTTAAATAAGAAAGAAGTCAAATAAGGGTCTCGTAGGCAACACTAGCCCAGCCGGTTACCCCTTGTTAGCTGGAGTCGAGTGGATAAACAAAGTCATAAAATTTAACCTGTCTGATGGGTCCAAGGTTTCCGCGATTGTGAAATTGTATTTGACACATGATAGGGTTAGTAGGATTATTCTCTTCACTTCAATCAGTTGTTCTGTTTCGAGAGACTTGGCACCTGAACGTAAAGGTTAAGTTGAAAACTGTAAATTACAGTACTGCATAACTGTAGACCTAGAATAAAATTTCATGGCACAGTACTGTATTTTCCTTTTTCAGTCTTATCTACTGTAGTTCAAAGTTGCAAAGAATTATTGTAGTACAGTAGACTGTATTTAGAATACAGGAATTCATTTCATTTAAAGCGTGAAGGGATACATAATGGATATTATAAATTTACTGTTTGATTGGAGAGCCTCCCTCCCAATAAAGGACACCTTCCATATGCGGACAGATTGTTACGTCCATTCGATGTCCGTAAATGAGAGGTTTCACTGTATTTACAACAATAACATTGTTTAGAGTTTAAAAAATGTGTTGTACTCATATACACAGGCTTTGTGTGTTTTTTATTTATATATATATTACGAACAAATTTTACTCTTTAGTCTCTTTTGAAAAATGTTGTACGTTCCCCCAGAAACATCCTTCAATTCACATCTAATTAGTGTACGTTTATGTGTTTCCCTCGTAGATTTAAAACACTTTCTAATTTCATCGTCATTAAACAGCTCCCTGATACAGCACACCCCATGGCATTTAAACCCTCCCCCCTTCAACAAGATGAATACAATTGATGCCACTAGACATTCTTAGACCCAGTGTGGGCGTTCTAGATCGGGTCGATGACTTAGGAACTTGGTTAATTTTAAGAAAATTAATTGTTGGGCTTGAGCGGGAGGAAAGTCGTGCAGTGGGGTGTCTACAGTGTTTGCTTTGAAAGTAGTTCAAACATTTGTCTGTCTGGGATGCTGCGAGTAACTTCACTGCTACGATGTTGATTACATCGATCGATTGACTTGAAGCATTGGACAAATTAACGCCTTTGTGCACTGTTGTCAGTCCTTCCCGTAGCTAGGCCTATTTCCTTGTTCTCGAGGGAACTGTACTAAATACAGAAGATGGGAGTACTGTCATTTTAAAATGTAACGCCAGAGATTGATTTAGCTGCATTACGCAAACTCATTTTCGATTTATTTTGGCATAACCATTTTCAATATACAGAGTAAGCAAATCTATTCTTCCAGGTAAAGCTCCCTGTAAAGCAGATTTGAATAATTTCAAGGGAAAAATTGTTCCGGGGCCGGGTATCGATCCCGGGACCTCTGGTTGAACGTTCCAGCGCTCTACTAACTAAGCTATCCGAAGCTACCTGAAAGACTAGATTTGCATAATATATACGTCACTGTGTACGTTAACAGAAAACCACAATTCCAAGTCACACAGAGATTGTGTGCACTCGATGTGGGTCTCTGGCGTTTCGTCAGCCCACGCGAGTTGTGTGGATATAAAAGGAAGAGTTGGGACGGTGTCGGGTGGAGTTCCCGGGTAGCTCAGTTGGTAGAGCGCTGGTACGTTCAACCAGAGGTCCCGGGATCGATATCCGGCCCCGGAACAATTTTTCCCTTGAAATTATTCAAATCTGCTTCACAGGGAGCTTTACCTGGAAGACTAGATTTGCATAATATATACGTCACTGTGTACGTTAACAGAAAACCACAATTCCAAGTCACACAGAGATTGTGTGCACTCGATGTGGGTCTCTGGCGTTTCGTCAGCCCACGCGAGTTGTGTGGATATAAAGGGAAGAGTTGGGACGGTGTCAGGTGGAGTTCCCGGGTAGCTCAGTTGGTAGAGCGCTGGTACGTTCAACCAGAGGTCCCGGGATCGATACCCGGCCCCGGAACAATTTTTCCCCTTGAAATTATTCAATATACAGAGTGTTCAAAACGTGTGGAATATTACTCATAACTTCTTAAATTTTAATTTCACAAAAAAAAAGTTGTATACAGAAGCTGTTGGAGATAAACCATACAATGAGATTCAAGTGTTCAAAAAAAATTATTCTGGCATACAGAGTACGACGGTAGTGCACAATGCATGCGTAACTATGCAAAGTTAATGGAAAGTTGGAATTTCTTATATATATATATATATATATATATATATATATATATATATATATATATATAGTTAAATAACAATATTTATTGGCTATTTTTATTTTCTTATGTACAGTATACCAGTAAACTGTTAATTGTTTTCGGCTCAAATTTATTTGTCTAAATTATATTAGGTAGAGGAAGCGCAAAGAAAGCTTGCCCATTTGACTGATGTGCAGAGAACGATATTCGGTCTTCGTGCCGCCATGCTCGTTACAGGGCTACTATGAATCACCTAATGCTGATTACAGGGCGCATTCGAAAGCGCGGTCTTGAACTGTTCGTATCGTGGAGTGTTGCTGTGCAGAGCGGGTAGAAGCTAGCGTTTGCGTTACATATTCTGCGGTTTGTCCCTGATATCAGGAGTTTTATGTGGTTCAAAGTATGTTTGTTAAATAACAGAGTTCCGTATAACATTCTATGTACTTAACAATGCCCCCTTTTCGCTCTAAATTAGGAAGTGCTAATAAAACGTTACACCGTGAAACTAGGGAATTGTTTATAACGTTCATAAATTTATGAAACACGAAACAGGCTCCGCTCGTAACATAAGGAGTATATACAGATTAAAATAAACCAACCATAGTACCCTAGTTATCGGAACATTTTAATAAAATCACATAGTATTAGTGTTTTATTACAACGTCAAATATCAATTATTACAAGATTACATATTTCTTATAACATCTTTGCCATTTCATTCAGTGATTTTATATGTAAAAAAATCGTGCTTCTGTATTTTCAACAATGTTATGTTACTAGTTCCCCTGCAACTAGGTTTAGGTTACGTTACATGCGCTGTGATAAATCTCACTCGAAACAACAAGCTAGCAGACGACTGAGAACTGTCGACAGTTTGCCAATCGAATCAAAGCGAGGTCGAGTGCACCCGAACGTTTCCGAAAGTTCGCGCAGCTTACCGTGGCAAGCTCTTCTTGCGTCTACTCTACCATAATTTCTGTATAGACATTATACACAATCATAGGTTTTTCCTCAAATCTCCATAACTTTTTCTTATTTTTTCCCTTTATACAACGCTTACAATGGTCGATTATAACGATCGAACTCCATATCTACATTGAAAAAATAAGTTACCTAGAAATTATTTATTTATTTAAATTTAAATATACAGAATAAAGAATATAATTACAAACAAACAAGAGAAATAGAAATAAAATAATACAAGCAATATAAACAAGATACAGTAGTATTAACAAAATTTGAGACCGAATGAGCAGCGCTCGTGCTCGGTCGCAGTTCAGATATAATATTAAAATAAAAAATAATAATAATAAAAATAAATAAGTAAAATGAAATAGGAACTAAAATATAATTACAGCGGCAATGGAATTATATAATATAATATTAACACTAGATAAGAATAATATCGCATGTGAAAAGTAGGACTAATATATATTTCAAAATTATGGAATACAAATATAATATAGGTTGATTAATTCATACACATAGGCTATAAATTTATTTAATCAAATTGAAGATATTAACACGTTTCTAATTTTCTTGTTATATGTTAGTGGGTTACATGTTAGAAGTTCTGGGTGTAATTTAGTTAAAGCACTTCCTTTAATTTTGCAATTGTATTCATATAAAATATTCAGCCATTTTTCTTAAGTTAATACTTGTATACTGTATGTATTTTCCTGAATGTGCTTTCATCCTGGTTAAGTGGAAGAGAAAGCCTGATGGACTTAACTCTGCCAGGAAAAATAAAACCATTATTATTATTATTATTATTATTATTATTATTATTATTATTATTATTATTGTTATTATTATTATTATTATTATTATTATTATTATCTAGCTTTTTTAAATACCACAATGTTATATCGCCAAATGCCGGGGCTCCAGTGATATAGACTGCAACATCGTTGCCATAAGCCGAGTTCGAATCCAGGATTGTAGCTTCTAGATATGTCAACATTACCCGCCTCAGGCCGTTGCTGTCTTAAATGAATATGTACATAATTTGTCCTTTGGGACATCGTTAATCGTTTATCACTGTTAGCTGCCTCATAGACTATGTAGTCTACAGTGATAATGTTCATTGTTTTGTGTTTCAGAGAGAGAGAAAATCGCTTCGTCGTAATAAAATACATCATTATGCTGCTCCCAAACAAATGACGTGACGACACTGCACTCCATAATGAGAGGGCAATATCTGTAGTGTTTACAAAAAAGAATTAAATGGATTTAATACGAAATGGGAGGACAAGGTTATAACGAGTAGTGCTGAACGGGAGCGCCCAGAAATTAAAAACGATTTACATTGCACGCATGAAATATTCTAATTTAAAATAAACCGGTAGTATGCGCTCGCTGCCATATGATGGACTTCGTTCTGAATGCTTTGCTTCATGGTAATTAGACAATGCATTTCTTTCCTTCAGTTACTGCAAATGATACATTCCATGTCAAATCGCACACCGACAAAACACGATTTTTTCGTAAATGGTCGATTTTTTTTCTATGAATTCTCGGCATCAAATAAGGGGACATGTAGTTCCCCCCCCCCCCCCCCACAATTATTATTGATTATTTGTGTAGCTATGACTATTCGAAATCACGCAAATTATGCACGCACCGAAATGTAAGATCACTTGGATCAATATTACATATATAAGCTTAGTTGAGTTTTGTGATTTGGCTTATTTGAACGATTAAATACACTACATTTTACCACTTCAGGCCTATCACAAATAGACTAAATAAAAAATTTTGTCTAATGTTCAATAATTTTATCAAAGCGAAATTATCAAAGTTAAGTTAAAAATCTGGAAGTAAAAATAAATATTAGTTCTCAACGTATCGGAGATTGTTTAATATTAAGATTTATTGAAAATCACCTGTCAAGTGACGTTGATTGCTGGGATACGGATAATTGAAGTGGAATGCAACTGTTTTAATAAAAATGAAACTGAATCAACAAAACCTTCTTGACTAGTAATAGTCCCCAGAGTTCAATGAAAATTCCATAGTTGGCACAACTTATAACAAAAAAACAGCTAATCATAACACAATACTGCCATCTAGCGTAATATTTGTAATGTTGAGATGGTACAATAATACATTTGAAGACAGTTGTATTTTCGTACATCAATTAATATTTTATTGTATTCAAGTACTTCCAATCTATATATACTTTCTTCTAATCGTGTAATAGTCAATTAAATCCCACTCGAGTTTTGATTTTCTCTAGATAAATTTATTTTTATAGTATGAGTAAATTATTTTAGACTAGCCGTACCCGTGCGCTCCGCTGCACCCGTTAGAAATAAATATAAAGTAATTACATAATTAAAATAGGACATTTGATCCAGGGAACATTCGTGTTTGATAGAAGGATAAATCGTTTAATTTTTTACTTAATTTAAATTGCATCCAAATAATTAAAATGCGATCATTTTGGTCCAGAGACCACTCATTTGGTGCAATAACAATTCCTTTAACATGTATCTTTATTATATTATATTATATTATATTATATTATATTATATTATATTATATTATATTATATTATATTATATTATATTACATTACATTACATTACATTATATCAGAAGTTACTGTAATAAATTATGTCCATCTAGAGAAACTACACTTTCCAATGGTGAAATAATAATTAATTATACAAATTGGTTAATTTAGCTTTCGATATTACTTCATACAAACACAGAAACATTCTCTGTAGGCTATCTTTCATAGCTTTCGATTGTTGCTGTCCAAGGCCTCTTATAGACGAAGTCATTTGTTTTTTATTTCATTATGCGGCCTTAGATGGCAGTTATTTTAATTTTAAAACTCGTTTATCTCATTAAATATCAGTCCTATCAAACTTTTTCAAGGAATAAAACTTATCGCAAATTATTTTTAAAGAAACTTTTGTTATGTAACATGTTTCACAAAAATCAATAACAAGCGAGATATTTCGATTTATTTAATTCAGGCCCCCTTATAACCCCCCTTTTAAATAATGTATTTTGAATGCCATATAGCCTAAAATCTAAGTTACAACAAACTTAATTTATATTCCAATTTTCATCGAAATCCGTTCAGCCATTATCGCGTGAAAAGGTAACAAACATACAGACAGACAGACAAACAGAATTGTCAAAAAAGCGATTTTCGGTTTCAGGGTGGTTAATTATATATGTTAGGACCAATTATTTTTGGAAAATCGAAAATTACCAGAAAAGTTTCGGCTACAGATTTATTATTAGTATAGATTGGGAGTTACGAAGTTTATAATCACAAATTATTAATTTTTTATGTAATTCGTTTATTGTTATTTTGTTCTAAGGCCGTGGACGACTGGAGTATGAGTTTAGTTACCACCCGGCTGTACGTGTTTGTCGTTCTGTTCATTGACATCCAGAGCTGCGCTACTATTTTTCATTCGGCAGAGATATGATCCAACTTAACAGTTTCGGTACCAACTTCCTAGCTCTGCTTATAACCATTCTGATAATTGTGAGATCATGATTATTTGATTGACAGCAGCGTCACAAGAGAGTTGCTTTCATTAACGTTCGCAACTCCATTCATTCATGCGGACTGGTGGGCGTGGATTCATTTTTGCAGAGCTGAGCTCACAATTGGACTTGATTATAAACGGTATGATATTTCTCACGGTAGAAATATTTGTGATCACTTTATTGCAAATAACAATTGACTGATTGGCAGCTGCTCTTTGTGCCGTGAAAATTAAATTTCCTGCTGATTATAAATGTCGAATTGCGCCTGATTGAGGAACAGCGCTCGTGGCGCCAGAATTTTGTTGGCAACACTGAGATAATTAACTGTATCACACGATCGATAGAATTCTCAGCCTCGCAAAATGTCTTTCTTCTTGTCTCGAGTTCTCTTTATCATCTTACGACAATATCTCATTATATTGGAGTATTACAAGTTGGTGTAAGGTGGGAAAACATGCTTAATGTGTGCGGGATGGCATCAAAGAAAAACTGGAGAAGTGATGAATTATATGTGAAGGCGATAAAACACTCACACGAAGGGCTGCGTGTAATACGGACCACAGTGGGAATTAATATTCAATTTGTAACGTAAATCTAATCTTCATGTTCGTATTAGTCTTTTATTTTTTACTTTGTCATTACGTCAAGTATGTGATGCTGGGAAATTATATTGCGAAATTTGCACTAAAATACAGCATATCTTGACACTGAGAAAGCGCCATTGAATAGGCTTATGCCGTCTGTATTAGGGCTCATATAGCAGCCATTCCAGTTGTCACGGATGTTCATTTTTACTATTTTCTAACTCTATATATTGAAAATGAAATACTTTTGTCAACTTTTATTATTAGAATCAATTTATAAAATCAGTATCATTTTACAGAAAACAGTTGTTCAATAAAATTTATTATTATTGCAGAAAAAAAAAAAGTTTCCGTCCGGATGTTACAAATGTGTGAACTCACTTTACACTTTATTAATAAAAAATGTGTATGTTCATTTCGACCGTTGAATTTGAAAACATTAGTAAAATAAAATACCGTAGAATGGGGATACTTTGACAAGCAGGAGTAACATCGCCATACACAGGGAAAATTTGGTGACACTGAATAATTTCAAGGAAAAATTGTTCCGGAGCCGGGTATCGATCCCGGGACCCTTCGCTTAGCGCGCGAACGCTCTACCGACTGAGCTACCCCAGGAACTATACACGACACCGTCATAATTTTTCCTTTTATATCCACACAACTCAAATGAGCTGACAAGACGCCAGAACTCAACTATGAGTGCACACAATACTGTGTGACTTAATTTGTGGCTTTCTGTTAACGTACCTCCAGCAACGAATGTATTATACAAATCTGGCTTTCAGGTAGTAGCTCCCTGTAAAGCAGGTTTGAATAATTTCAATGACATTGGCGACATTGTTCCTGGGCTTGTGCTATTTAATTCATCTGTGGTTTTAGATATCATTCCTGATGTTGAAGACAAGGAGAAATTAGATCGCTTGATAAGTGAGTGGTTAAGTGCTGCAGGAAATAAGAGGGGCTAGACCAGGAAACCAAAAGAAAATGAGGGGGGAAAAAAGTACGGAAAATTCCAGGATAGAATATGAATCCGAAACTTTTATTAGAGCAAAGATGAATTCTAGAAATCTTCAGGAATTAACTAGGTATTCAACCCCGTACCTGAACTTTCAATCTCTGAACATAAGAATTTCATGCCTTTGTGATAATTTATTATAAACGTCCTGATTGGGTTTAGTGTGTGAAGTGTTTTCACTGGGTGTGTGGAAATTGTAATGAGAGTACTACAGATCCTTTCTATTTATGTCCAATTGCTTTGATTCTGACTAAATACCAATAGGCCTAGTAATTTTGTAGTAGTTTTGTTTTGGAATAACTTCTTTGTTCATATGACTTAAGTATTTACAATATTCCCATTTGTTATGTAAAGGCTTATGTATATTGCGCATCAATAGGCCTACTTGTGAAAAAAATGCTTTTAATATTAGTCTACTCGTATTAAAATATATTTACTTACCGAACTTATCCCTACTGTGTACAGAAGTAGCATAAAAACCGGACCGAACCTTGTAGCTGATTTCAGAGCCTTGTTCACTCCAGAGCACGAAAGACTGGTAACTAAGACTTTCGTGGTTCGAATCCTGCCTGCAAAGAAACTTAATTTGAATAAGGAACAAAAAAAAGTTTCCTTCCCAGGCAGGATTCGAACCACGAAAGTCTTAGTTACCAGTCTATCGTGCTCTGAGTGAACAAGGCTCTGAAAACAGTTACAAGGGTCGGTCCGGTTTTTTTTTTTGCCACTACTGTACATTATTGGTGAAACACATTTTAAAAAGGAACCTGAAAAATTTACCCGTCTACAGGGTAAAATTGACAGTTATTTTTTTAAGATAGTAACAGAAATATAAGAAAATAAATGAGGAATAACACGAAAGGTTTGAATGTCATCAGCAATTCCTTTCAAAACTGAATATTTCTGTGTATAGACCTACTAATTAAACTTAAAATATGGAAAAAAATCTTACAATTTTTTTCTATTTTATCGCACTACTACTACTACTACTACCACCACCACCACCACCACCACCACCACCACCACCACCACCACCACCACCACCACCACCACCACCACAGTAATTCATCTGCGCGTGCGCTATGTTTCCCACCAACAGATTATCATCTTATCAGTTACCACTCCTTAAAAATCACGTGTTAACGGCTCAGGTCCGCCTACAGTAAAAATGACATTCCGATTGGCTATTACTGATTCTGCATGCAAATCCTGCGTATGGTGGGGAGAGACAACTGGCATGCTGTAATGTACGAGTCTGCATAATTATTTTTTACTAATATTGCTACTAACATCATCAGTACTTCTACCATTAGTAACCTTCATTATTTGGTAATACCACTACTAGTAGTATTACTGTCTTGGTCTCATTTTTTTAAACTTCCTCATAATGTAAAGAGATGCTTATCTAGTATACTTTGCCTCTTAGGTAGCCTCTGTGAAGAATAAGGTGCACTTGCATTTATTGTACTATTAAACATACATGCTCATACCATTGAAGATCATTGCTTCCGTGCCTGTTGAGTCAGTCTATCAAAAAGCGTCAGATTGTCTTCAAGAACTGAGCTTCTACACATGATTTTGTGCAAACATGTGGTCTTATTGCGATTTTTCCTGGAATCTCTCAATGTACGCCTTATAGTCTACTTTTCTGCCTTTCAAGTGATGCATTTAGTATGGATTCCAGGCGTTTCCCTGGTTCTAGAGAACTTCTACGTTTTCTATGTTTTGTATGTTGCCTACGTTCAGGGCAGTCCGGAAACTTTTTGATTGCTCTTTATATGTTAAAATAAGAAACATCCCTAAAGCATATTTCTTTTGTCTTCATTATTCTACATACACATACACTTTTAACACTTATAATATATACAACTCTCTCTTATTACTATTTAAAATCATCCACACCTCCACACCCTCTTACCTAGCATCTCGTTTTGTTTACGTTTCACTACCTCGAATCCGGAACATGTACCTTCTCTCTATTCCTCTGCACAGAACATCCTTCTACTCATCATCTTTCAGCATATCTATTCCACGCCTCTGGAATTCTCTCCCTGACCACGTCAGAGACTGTCGGACAATATCAAAATTCAAATTTAAATTAAAAAATCACATTCTAGTTCGTGGAATTGCTTGTTGAACACATGTCAGGTTGCGCAACTTCACCTTAACCCATGACATATAGTAAATATTGTAACTATGCTGTTGTGAAATTGAAAATTAATATGTAATGTATTTATTATTATTATTATTATTATTATTATTATTACTACTACTACTACTACTATTATTATTATTATTATTATTATTATTATTATTATTATTATTATTAT
This sequence comes from Periplaneta americana, assembly GCF_040183065.1. NCBI lineage: Eukaryota > Metazoa > Arthropoda > Insecta > Blattodea > Blattidae > Periplaneta > Periplaneta americana. Next base: position 38,895,003 of record NC_091117.1, on the reverse strand, counting down.
TATTATTATTGTCAGTTATCAATATCATCATTGATATGTCTGTTTTCTTTCTTTTTGTTGTATTAGCTCGATGAGAGCACTATAATGTACTTTTGACTCTGTTGACCCTTTAACTTAATTTGTATCATTTTCATCAGTGTTTGTATTTCTTTTTTGTATTTATATGTGCTATCTGGTAGGATGGAAGGGAAGGCCTTATGGCCTTAATCCTGTCAGATTAAATAAATAAATTATTATTATTATTATTATTATTATTATTATTATTATTATTATTATTATTATTATTATTATTATTATTGTTATAGTTATAAAGTTAATCAGCGATAATTTTATGTTCCTGTTATAATATTAAAATTTGTCGTTTTCTCTTCTAACCTCATATTTATTTCAAAATCATAATTTTACTGTAAATTACTGCAGGAAACTAATAATGTAATACCTTTTGTGTGTGCACAAATTCGAAAGGCTTTTCTTTTTATCGCTTCTTATAGGCCTATACTAGTAATACTGGAAAGAGAATTTAATTGTATAAATTACTATTCTGCTACAGACGTAGATGTTTTGCGGAGGAAAAGCTTAGAATGACATTAAATGAATGTGACGTTAGTAAAATTTAAGGTAAATACGTAAATTTGATGTATTTCATGTCATAATCGTACCAACAATACAAATCGAATCTATTTATTTATACTACAGATATTTATCTACGAGTATAATAAAAGTTGTGGATATTAGAACACATATTTAAGTATTTGCATTTTTGCTTACATATCAACATAATAATAATAATAATAATAATAATAATAATAATAATAATAATAATAATCACAATTCAGCATGCTTCGTAAGTCAATTTTTTGAAAAATATTTCACATTGTTCCTTGGCAACCACGATTAAACTTTTATGAGAGATCGGTCGGGTAGACATTTGGTATGGTTTCATAATTTATTATATTCTTTTGCCCTCTGCATTCGTGACGTGAAGATCTTGAAAAGTAGTAGTATATGTATTTTTTTTCAGCCTCCCTGTTGCCTATTATAACCCATGTACGTCTTGCTTTCTTTCCGGAATTCGCTATATTTCTTAAAATATTTTCCCTTTCTTTCAAAGTTTTGTTCAGAATTGTTAAAAACTGACAAAACTTCTCAACGGAAGTCTAAAAAAGAATATAACATTTCTCTTCCTTGTTTTTACCCTTGATGTCTTTGGAAAGAATATTCTTTTCATACAGCTAATCTATTACATCAAATTCCGAGACCAAAACAATTCTTTCTTATTTCTCCGCCTACTTTCATGAATGCGTCTGAAAGAACGAAGAACAATAGCCTACATTCATTGTATCTTCTTTATTTTAAAATCATGTATAGGCCTACTTCTACTCCGAATATCTAGTATCGCCCTTTCAATTTCTTACAAACCTACGAAACGTGCATTAAGCACTTCTTTCTAACTCTCGTCACAGAATTTCTTTATGCTCATCCTCATATAGGTACTATAGAAATATCTCGCCTCTGGAATTCTTTACCTAAAGACGTCAGGGATAGCCAGACATTATTCAAATCAAAATTAAATTTGAAAATGTTGTCTTATTCCATGGCTTTTAAGGTGTTGCTGATGTATTGATTTGTTTCATTTCTAGATATTAATTTGCAAGTTTTTTGTTTATGTTCGTTAATTTCTTGGCCTTGTTAATTAACTAGGATACTTAAACTTAAGTTTAGCTCCACTCATTTAGGCCTAAAGTTGGTGTGATGTAGCCTGTAGCCTGTATATTTTCGTGTGGTGTTAATTTATGTTTATAATATGATTTTTCTAGTTATTGTAATTATATCTATTTTTGATGGTGTGGAAGAGAAGACGTGATGGTCTTAACTACACCGGAATGAATAATAATAATAGGCTACTTACTTACTTACTTAAAAATGGCTTTTAAGCAACCCACAGGTTCATTGCCGCCCTCACATAAGCCCGCCATCGATCCCTATCCTGTGCAAGATTAATCCAGTCACATCATCATATCCCACCTCCCTTAAATCCATTTTAATATTATCCTCCCATCTACGTCTCGCCTCCGCAAAGGTCTTTTTCCCTTCGGCCTCCAACTAATAATAATAATAATAATAATAATAATAATAATAATAATAATAATAATAATAATAATAATAATAATAATATTATTATTATTATTATTATTATTATTATTATTATTATTATTATTAATGCATCGTGATGCACTTGGGGAGCTACGATAGGTAGCGAAATGCGGTTACGAAAGCCAGCTATAACGGCTGGGAGGATCATCGCGCTAACGATACGATACTTCCATTCCGGCAGGATGATCGTCCACCTCTACTTTGCCATGTGAACGTGAGGTCAGCAGCCGGCTGGTGGATATGGGCTCTTCAAGGGCTGTGGAGCCACCGATTAATAATAATAATAATAATAATAATAATAATAATAATAATAATAATAATAATATTCGTAATAATAATCGCCTGGCTATGCAAAATTTTTGCTTCGCGTACTATAAGTAGCAACATGAGCTGCTGTCAGGAAGTAAAAAAGAGGATAACAATGGCAAAGGAAGCTTTTAATAGGAAAAAAACATCTTCTGCGGACCTCTGGAAAAAGAACTGAGGAAGAGACTAGTGAAGTGATTTGTGTGGAGTGTGGCACTGTATGGTGGAGAAACAAGGACATTACGACGAAGTCAAGAGAAACGACTAGAGCATTTGAAATGTGGATATGGAGAACAATGGAAAGTGTATAATGGAGACAGAGAATAAGAAATGAATTTGTGCTAGGAAGAGTGGGTGAAGAAAAAATGATACTGAAACTGATCAGGAAGAGGAAAGGAAATTGGCTGGATCACTGGCTAGGAATAGACTGAAGGATGCATTGGAAGGAATGGTGAACGCGAGAGAAGTTCGGAGCAGAAGAAGGTATCAGATGATGGAGACTATTAAGATGTGTAGATTGTGTGCGCAGACTAACAGGAAATCGGAAAAGAGGGAAGATTGGAGAATACTGGGTTTGCAGTGAAAAACCTGCCCTTGGACAGAAAACTTTGAATGAATGAATAAATGAATGAATGAACGAATGAATGCATGAAATTATTCAGAATAAACACGAATAGTTAGTTCTGTTTTCCTCTTGAAAATTTAATCGAATTCAATGCGGAAAACTTTATTTTTAATGCATACTGCGACCGGAGTTGAATACACACCGAATGGTGTAACAGTAATTCTTCTCAGTAGAAATCAAAATTGAAATAGAAGGAATAAGCGAAGCGCTGCAATTGCATTAGTTGTGCACATAGCGAATAAAATTGTATTAGTCTGACAGGGAACATCGTCCTCCCTGCGGATGACGTTGAAAACTATTGAATTATATGTAATCGCAATTGAATTTGGTGGTCATATACATGAAGTCCCTCCCTCGAAGATAGCCTCCGTCTCTCTCTTCAGACTATTGCTTTGTGCTGATGTAGCTAGGTAATAGAATATGATAGAGGTGGCCAGATAATCAGATAGATGGTGCGCGCTCTGAATTTATTGCCGTATTGGAAAACTTAGTAATGGCTAACCCACTATCTAACTGTTTTGCGCACCATAATTTGATGACAATTCAAAGTTAGTCCCTTTCATGGCATATGCTGAAAAGAGTTGCTGAGTAGAGGAAATGGACTTTTTCCACTCGAAACTGTGTGATGTATTGTGCCTATTACTTTATGAGGGATGCATAAACTCTGTAGTATTATTAGCTTGGAGGATATCTCTTGTGTAGACGGATGAAAGTTTTTATGCATGAAAACTACACAGGAGGAGTCATTGATCGTGCATTCAGCAAGCGATGGGGGTGGATTTTTATTAATTAATTAATGTTCATTTATGTCAAACATTACAACTTATTATTATGCTTTAATAAAAAATAGTCACTTCAAAATACCAAACGCTCTTGAAAAATATTAAGTGTTTTGTGCCTCCTGGAAAGAAAAAAAAAATGAACATGTGGGGTTTCTGCAATTCACGGAGCAATTCTCGTAACGTCTACAAATTACAGGTGACTTTACTTGTAATGTATTACACCATAATTTTAAGAAATAGGGCCATAAAGAGGTCAAGGTAAGAATTTTTTATCGCCACTAAAAATGCATTGCCAACGTCCGAGTTTGAAACCGCAAAACTTGACCTTCATTAAAGACAAGGTATTCCTAACCTTAGAGCACCCATGACTGGTCAACGGTGTGTTATTGGCTCATTTTTTATATTCTGAGGTTAATTTCTTTACAAAATCTCTAAGTACGAAGCAGAGGTATTTATTTTCTCATATGCTGATGCGATGAGGTTAGTAATATATTACATCAATTCGATTTTCAAAAGCAGAAATCTTGTGATTACAATGCAAGAGCGATCATAAAATCACACATTACAACATAATAGCCTATATATATTCCCCGCAACCGAATGGCTATTTGGGAATGCAGGACGGTTGTAACTGGAATTCCTATCCACGTGACAATGACCATTGTTACCAGAAATGTGTCTTCGACTCTTGGCTTGCGTTCAAAACGTGGGAGAGAATTATAGTTTTTTTTTCCTCTTATTATTGGCTATATTGCTGCCATTTTGTGAATATTAATGACGTCATGACTTTTGTTCGTAGCTCGTATGTTTTGCTCGAGAAAACACGCAAGTCATGAAAAGAACCGTACCGAGTGGAGAATATTCAATGTGCCAAGCCAGTGTTCATTCCTTGCAAGAATTTGCAATTGAAATAGAGTTATTTGGGAAGCTAAACTGAAACGTGGGGCCATATAGAGGATTACGACTTTGCGTGAGCCAGATTCAAATCCGAGAAAGCGTAATGGCTGCGATTCGTCCAGCTTATGAGAAAGTAACGGGTGTTCCGTTGACATTTGGCCCAACTGTGATTGGTTACGAAGCATTATAATAACCGTCAGATACGAAGGCGGCTAGAGCTTTGATTGGTTCTGCGCATATACTGTTTAGGTAAAAGGACATTAATCCTAATTTTGCAAATGTGACTTTTTTGCTGTAATTAGTTAAAATTTAATTAAAAAACGTGAAGATATGTTTCTTAACAATTATGTTTACATTCTTTCATATAAAGTATCTAATAATAATGTGCTAAAATTTAATTATAGCTGTTTCTGAGGAATTTTTCTTTTGTGGGATAAGCCCTTTTACCTGAACACCGTCGATATGTTCTCTTGAAACAGCCAGCTTTGCTCTACTGTTTGACGCTGAAATAACTGCATCATCATTAATTTATATGTATAACAGTAAGATGTTAAGTCATTAGTTTTATGTAATAAGTGTTTAGTGTAATTTAAAAGGGATTATGTTAATTTCAATTTAATGATTTGCATCTGAAATACTAATTTTTGTCAGATCCATATGTAATATGGTATATGTATACATAAAACTCATGTTACATATTATGTTATATTTTAAATTTTAGATAAACTCCTTTCTTCTTTCACATCCGAACACGACATTGCACGTCTCCTAGCTCTTCAAGAGAGTGAGTCTGGAGCTTGGTTACACGCATTACCTTCTCCTCACATCGGAACTCTAATAGATAGTACATCCTTTAAAATCGCAATGGCTTAACCTTGGTTGTAAACTCTGCCAGCCACACCAATGTATTTGCGGAGGAATTGCTGATATTTACGGCCATCATGCACTCAGCTGTGCGAGGAGCAAGGGTCGCATTCCCAGACATACATCACTCAATGATATCATTAAAAGATCTCTCTCTGACTTCTTGTGGTATCTCGTCTCTTTTGGAACCATCAGGTATTAGTCGCGCGGATGGTAAACGGCCCGATGGTCTCACCTTAATTCCATGGTCTAGAGGAAAATCTTTAATTTGGGACTCCATTTGTGTTGACACTCTAGCTCCATCTCACTTGCCGAATATCTGCAGACGCGCATCGTCTGCTGCTGAATTAGCCGTGAAGAAAAAAGTTAATAAGTATGCTCATCTTTTAGACAATTATATCTTTGTCCCCTTTGCTGTGGAGACCTTCGGTCCTTGGAGTCTTGACGCTAAAGTTTTGGTATCTCAAATCGGCAAAATTTTGATCTCCATTACCGGTGATCGTCGTTGCACTACTTATCTGCGTCAACGTTTAAGTATTGCAATTCAACGCGGAAATGCAATGAGCGTTTTGGGTACTCTTCCCGAGTCCAGCCCTTTGGATGAACTCTTTCTCTTGTAAAATTTATTTAGTATAGATAGATATTTTTAGAAGTATTTAATTTTTTCATTACAAGATAATATTTTATACAAAAAAATTATATTACATTATATTATATTATATCATACACATCATGTATATATGTCTTTCAAAATATTGTTTTATATTGTTAAATTACTTTTTGCATTTAGAAGAAAATAGTACATTATGCAACGAGCCTATAATGATAGTAATTAAGAAGCGAGTATGGATGTTTATGAAACGAGCGCAAGCGAGTTTCATAATTTTCATACGAGCTTCTTAATTACCATTATAGGCGAGTTTCATACGACTTTTTATGCTCGACCATATTTTTAACTTGAAATGATTCATTTTATTTGTATCTAACTGACCTTGAGCAATAGCTCGTAAATTGTGAGATGTGCGCAGACGCGAAAGTATTGATTTTTTCCGAGGAACAGATGTCCACAGTGATCTTAATAGCCTATAAGAACCTACAGAGTAAACTAAATATTAACGTTGATATAACATTGAAATTAAATTAGACATTGAAAAACGAGATGACAAATTGAATTTATTTGAATATTATTTACAATTAACGCTAATTATTATAGTAACAGAACATAACCTTCTGCGACAGTATTGGATTTCCAGCCTCCGTGCCTTTTCGCTAATTCTCTTTCGATTGAATATCCGAAAATAATCGATACTTGCTGTTTTATAACGGTACAAAGCTGACTTGTCATTGTCTGAGGTTTTATAACGGTACAAAGCTGACTTGTCATTGGCTGAACACCTGTACCTTAATGAGTAGGTGTACTTTAATGGCATGCATTAAAGGACTGCTACCAGGTGTATAATTACTACATTTCGGCATGGTCGAGCATAAAAAAAATAAAAGTTATGTTACATGTGTTTATTGGAATATATTATTGCAATCTTGTAACTGACTTACCGGAAACCAAAATGAGTTTTAAAATAAATGGTGATATCCTCAGAATCTGGCCAAGTGATTTTATTCTACTTTTAATTGTTAGAAAGAGATGGTAAGAAAGTTCATGAAAGCTTTCCTACTTGTGAGTTTTTCTTTTGTTGAACGCTTTGAATTGTTTTTACCGCAGTCTCCGGGTCAGCAGAGACCTCTGATTTGAATGAAGAAGTTGTTAGTGAACATAATGATCATACTAATGAAATGCATTTCAGAATTGTATTCAAGTCATGCTCTTGCAGAAGAAAGGTTCTATAATGATTTCACGTTGTGGATGAGGGTTGGGTGGGGAGACTGCGATTCAGTTTAATTTCGGAGGTTTGTTTTTCAGCTCTCCCGTGAAATATTGCGGCGTACGGTTTTGTTTACTCTCGAGGACATTCGTGTTAAAATTAATATTCCAAATTATGGAGAACAGTGACGTCAGCATATTGAATATGTGTAAAACATAAAAGCGTTGAATATGTTGCGGATGGGAACCACAGCCATTCTGATTGTCACTTCATTTAACAATAGAATTGAATGGAATAGATTTTATATTGAGATTAGTATTATGATTTCATACAATGCAGAAAATACTGCCCAATCATTTTCTAGCAACTTCTTGTAAATCGATGAACGTTTTTAGCTTCACCAGAACTACAAGCTGGCCGTGGTGCGCACAAAGTCTAAGGTGTCAACTTTCTGTGGCTGTCATGTAAAAGAAACATCACCAAGAATTACCTTCAAACAAAGTAGGCTTACGGGTTTAAGAACATAATACACATAACACGAGGAAAAAAAATATAGACTACACGCATTGAAAAAAATTGAAAAAAAAAAAGTTAATCTAATCTACTTATAAAATACGCACACTAATATTATAGTTGATAAGTCAGCTGATTGTGTATGGAGTTCAATCGTAGATGGTCATGCATGGTTTACTCTGGTTATAATGTGTTTGGGAGTATAACCACAATCTAGTATAGACAGTCACGAAGCTCAATATGTAATAAATATGCATCCATAGATAGTTGCTAACCACTAGGATCGCTACTATCGCCTCATTACAGACAATGCGAAATAGTATCTGCACAGTCAATTGTTCCTAGCAACCTTAACAACTCAAGCTTCGTGGCTGTATATAGGCCTACTAGACTGTGGTATAACGTTGGTAGCCAGCGTTAAGAAGTTATTTGAGGTTAAGTCTGACAAACATACTGAAGTAGGCGGTATTAATTCTCAACAGGTTTTTTAATGGTATTTTGTCTGTTAATGAAGAACAAAGATGCAAATCAAGATTTCAGGTATAACTCCCTGTAAAGTTGATTTGAATAATTTCGAGGGAAAAATTGTTCCGGAGCCGGGTATCGAACCCGGGACCTTTGGTTTAACATACCAACGCTCTACCACTGAGCTACCCGGGAACTCTAACCGACACCGATCCAATTTTTCCTTCTATATCCACAGACCTCAAAGTGGGCTGACAACCGTCAAGCAACCAACTTCGAGTGCACACTAACTCCGTGTGACTTAAAATGTGGTTTTCTGTTAACGAACAGTGACGTGTATTATGCAAATCAAGATTTCAGGTATAACTCCCTGTAATGTTGATTTGAATAATTTCGAGGGAAAAATTGTTCCGGAGCCGGGTATCGAACCCGGGACCTTTGGTTTAACGTACCAACGCTCTACCACTGAAAAAAATGGATCGGTGTCGGTTAGAGTTCCCGGGTAGCTCAGTGGTAGAGCGTTGGTACGTTAAACCAAAGGTCCCGGGTTCAATACCCGGCTCCGGAACAATTTTTCCCTCGAAATTATTCGAAGAACAAAGATGTTTCTTAATGAAGATTGTTCACGAGCATCGGCCATTTTAACAGCAATAATATAATAAAACAGGAGTGAACGTCTTCTTTTCTTTCCTAGGAGTAATACCAATCGTATTCCACTACTGTTTAACCACAGTCTACTATATACAGTCACGAAGCTTGAGTTTTGAGGGTGCTAGAAACAATAGACTGTCCCGGTACTATTTTGCATTGTCTGTAATGAGACGATATTAGCGATCCTAGTGGTGAGCAACTATCTAATGTAATACGGGACATTGAGTTAAACTCTCGGTTCGGTTTAACTTTGGTTTAACTCAATCTTCAGATTAACCGTATTTATAATACCGGGCCTATGGGTGAAATATTTAGCTAATTTTTCCTTTATAACTTACAGTATACATTACTTGATAACTTAAAAAAAAAATACAAATCATATGAGTGAAGATTGTAGCAAGTAACATGTACATAAATAATGACGTAATTTAACAAAGAGGGAAAACAGATTATCAGTTATGGCCTTTCTTTTGCACTTGGATAAGAACCTAATTAGTTGTGTTTTATACCACTGAATTCAGTAGGATAGTTTGTGTAACTATGCAAATTTTTATTTCACTCTGAACACTAAAAGCCTAGAAATATTGAACTAAACTTTCGTATTGAAATTTTTTACTCGCACAGGCATCACTGCCCACTCCTCTCTTAATGTTACAACACAAGTTTAAAGTTACACCTGGCGTAAGTGAAAAAATGTAGGCTACCTGGTGATGTTCTGACGTTCGACCTCGTCCTATGACAGAAAACATCTACAGTGTTTACCGATTGTGACACAGAGACGTACCAATTTTGTATCCGAAACATTTTCAAATGCACCGCTATGCCACTTGCAGGTTCAACCAGTGGAAAGAAATATTTGACGTCATTATGTGCGAGATTCAACCCGCAGATCCCTAGTTTCCCGTCTCAAAATACTTACCTAGGACTCCTCTACAGCCCCTTAAATTCTGAAACACCCTGTATAACCTGTACTCTCTTATATGCAGATTCTCTATTGTGTGACCCCCACGTGGCACAGGTCGAGCGTTGTAAGTACTGTGAAAGAGAGTATGATAAATCTATTGCAGGTTTAAGAAAAAACGTGGTAGGTACGGCAATTACAGCAATCATCATCACTATCTCCGCCACCATCGTCACTGGCGTACTATTGTGTGCAACGAGGTGCCGTAGAGCTTGTAGTCGCAGCATTGTGGAGTAGGGGTGGATCGATGGAGTCAAGAAACTCCGAAAGAGGGGAGACCAACTTCGATCTGCGAGGGCAGTGAGTGTTGCAGCCCAATGCATGTCAAGGGGGAGAGAGAGAGAGAGGCTGCAGTAAAAATGGCAGAGATCTCATCTACAGAAGCGGAAACTTTCTTTTTTCAGAAAACGAGGGAGAGAAACTTTTATTTCATTCCGAAGTCCGGGATATATGTATTTGCGTGCGATAAAGTCCATCGAAACCCAACACAATCCTTAGCCCTTACCCTGAATGTACACTGATAAGGCTTGTTCCATTAAGTGGGCTTTCTACTGACAGATAGACAAATGCCTAACGCACTCCATTGATCGGCAACTGCAATTGGTTTTCAATTCACGCATCGGAGTGTATGTGTGTGTGTGATGTGGATGCTGGGGTGGACATCTGGTGCCAACATATTTAAGACATTTCTCTCAATATCGACAAAATAATGGAGTAAGCCCGCCAACTCAAAAATCTAATCCATTATTCTATACACATCACAGCAGTGAACTCCATCATAAAACGTTCTGCATATTACAGAATCCAAATATTCTTCCCAGTGATGAAGCTCTTAAGAGCCTTTTGGGGCTTAATCCACCCAAAAAATTTGAGTTATTCCTGGTAACAGTAGGCCCGTAAGTTCGTAATAACGATGTATCGTAACACTTGGTTGCACTCCGAGCCTTCCATATATTAAGTTCACTGTTCGCTGTCATTCCAGGATGGAGAGTGCAGTGCGGGACTTGTCTCAGAAGCCTCTAAAGGCATGGTAAGCTTGAGGGGGAGCCGGATAGGGGGTATCAATTCGCTACACCTCGGTACGAAACTCTTCTAGCCTCACCTTCACAATAATACGTTGCGCTATATTGGTGTTGTGTGAATGCGCTGCGTTGTTGAGTGTTTGTTTAATCAAAAGTGCATGCGTGTGTGTGTAACATACTAATTTTGTTTAAATAGCTCATAGTGAGAGAACATTGTGGTCATTATTTGCAGTACTAATAGAGACCCGTTTTCAAGTTGGACGTGCGAAACAAAATGTGCTTACAAAGATAGGACATCGACACCACATTTAGCCTATATATTAAAATAGCGAGTGGAGGAAGATAAGATAGAAATTTTTCATTTTCATGGTATAAGAAATATCTCTGGCTAATAGGGTGCCCTGATACAAATAAGTTATATTTTATACATGTATTCTGTTTGGGGATGAAAGTGAGGATCAGTATCTTCTTGTAGGGTTTTTGTCACAAAAAATTTTTGATAGAAAAGCCAAGAAACATACGCGCTATAAAAACATATAAGGTAAGCAGATTTTTTCAGCTTACCCAGTATTTACACATCAGTTTTGCCACTGCTGATACTGCATCAGCTCAATCATATTTCAGTCGTCTTTGGAGGAAGTATTGATAACATCAATAGGTTAGCCTATGACTGTCTTTCAGCTTTTTTCCTTTCAAAATTTTCTAAGTTCCTTCAGTGGAACGGCGATGCAAGGAATGAGATAAGTGACCTATCAGCTTGGAGATCGTATAGTTTATTCTTTCTCACAAACACAAATCCTCTTGCAGGGACGAGCGCTCGTGTACGTACTCCGATTAACTCTGCAAATGATATGAAAGGGTCTCTAGTTGACTCGTATCTTGTTTTGTAATGTGCCGATGTAAGTATAACAGACAGAACCATCTTGTGGACTATAGGTCAACAAACAAAAAAGATGGATTTTCTACAGTAGGCCCAAATAATAAATGTAAATTTACATTTAAAGGGTAAATGTAAATACTAAATGTTTGTAGCCATCATTTCAAGCACATTGTGACGTACAAAATGTATATTGTGAACTCAGATTTGTAAATGATATGGAAATAATTTAAAATGTAAATAAATAATATAAATAATAATTGTAAATAATAAGTGTAAATGTATATAAATAATAAATTAAAAGAATATATAATAAAGTTATAATTAATTTCATTTTTCAATTCATATTTTACACAGTAAACTGTAATTGTTAATTATACCCGTACCTAATTAACAATACCTACAATCTAACCTTATAATTTGATAGTCATTTATATTTATAGGTCATGTTTTTTTGTGAGGAACAAATATGTTTTTAACCAATCTACATTCTGATATAATATAATATTGTTTTATTTGATGTTCAGTCTAATTGACATATCATAATTTAAAAAAATTAATGGCATTTACATATGTAAATGTATTATGACTTCTGAAGTTTTTTTTTTTCCAAACTGACCTTACAATTTCATAGTCATTTATATTTTTATAGGTCATGTTTTTTGTGAAGAACAAATACATTTTTAACGAATATACATTCACTTTTGTAAAGCGATAAAGACTTTTGAAGCTTTTTTTTTTTTTAATCCACATGCTCATGTCTTTTTGTATATTTTTCCACGAGGCATTATCTCGTTCATAAATAATTCTGCCATTTTTATTTCAGACTTAACTTTGAACTGAACACAAAACAATAAATACTCAGAATTGAGTCTGCTACAAATAATTTTCAAAATATCATGAGAACGAATTTATGAAAATGAGAAAATACTTACTTTTATTCTTACCAAACATGAGTATATGTGCAAAATGGACATATATTCTACTATGCTTCTAGGTTATGAGTATATAATCAAAAATGTTTTTATTCTCACCATCAAAAGTACTTACTAAAAAAAAACTAGTATATACTATATATTCTTTATCGGTCTATCGCCGTTTACTTCATTGAAATATGTCGTATAGCTCAGAAATTATAGGCGCGACAAAACTTACGTGAAAATGTGTCTATCAACTTTCTGCGATGGCAGCCTAGTACTGGACGAACTTACAGACGTGTTCACGTCAAAACAGAGGAAGGTATAGAAGAAGAAATTAGGAATGATCGTTTAAAGAAGGCGCTAGGAGCGAGATTTGATGCCCGCCTTGGTCTCTTGACCTGTGCCGGCAGCAGATGTCGCGTCGCCTCATGTTCCGAGCCTCGCAATTAGCAGCAGCCAGCGCCCACTTGTTCAGCTGTCAGCGCCACCGACGCCCGCCCTCCAAACTTCCCCTTGGAACTCGTATTGCTATATGGATATTTATTCCAATATTCTGCTCTTGTCTGGCCTTTCATTTTACGAAGAGTGTGGTTCAGTAGGTACTTGCGTGGATGTTTTAAACATTCTTTGGGTCCCACAACAACTGGACAGCTCATTTGCAATGAAAGTCGGAAAGTAAAGTCATTAAACCCACACAGTTTTGTATTCAAATTATTAAATTTTAGTTTAAGGATTTCAAACCAGACTGTCCCACAATATCACATCATGTATTGTTGGTCCCTATCACTACGGCATGGCGCGTCCTTAGGTTGCGGATCGAAGAGACGGCCTCCAGATATGGAGGGTAGCTGTGAATATATTGAATAAGCAGTCGCGGACAGCCGATAAGGGGAGGTCCTACAGCTTGGGGGTTGGGCGAAGGGCTAACAACCCATCACCGTAAAAAAACAGTTTGTTACGAATCCTTCAAATAAGCCTCGGAATGGGACCTGCTGTCAAAAAATCTGAAAGTTAGAATTTATAAAACATTTATATTACCGGTCGTTCTGTATGGTTGTGAAACTTGGACTCTCACTTTGAGAGAGGAACACAGGTTAAGGGTGTTTGAGAATAAGGTGCTTAGGAAAATATTTGGGGCTAAGAGGGATGAAGTTACAGGAGAATGGAGAAAGTTACACAACACAGAACTGCACACATTGTATTCTTCACCTGACATAATTAGGAACATTAAATCCAGACGTTTGAGATGGGCAGGGCATGTAGCACGTATGGGCGAGTCCAGAAATGCATATAGAGTGTTACTTGGGAGGCCGGAGGGAAAAAGACCTTTGGGGAGCCCGAGACGTAGATGGGAAGATAATATTAAAATGGATTTGAGGGAGGTGGGATATGATGATAGAGACTGGATTAATCTTACTCAGGATAGGGACCAATGGCGGGCTTATGTGAGGGCGGCAATGAACCTGTGGGTTCCTTAAAAGCCAGTAAGTAAGTAAGTAAGTAAGTCCTTTCAATAAATCGGTAATAAAAAGGTACCACTAAATGGAATAAGGTTACTCATATTGTTGTTCTCCGTCTTGAGACCGTCTTGTACTTTTGCCTGCACTACCAGTGTAATATAATGGAGGTGGTGTTAAAATTGGCCGAGATCAGATTGGACCCCACTTCCAACTCGTGTTCAGACACTCTAGTTGCCGTTAGCTGCATCTAAGAGGACTGTCAGGGAGAAAGAGTCGATAACTAGAATCGTTAGGTATAAAATGCGCTATTTCATTTCCTCAGCGAACACGACTGTCAGTTTTGTACTCTTAGCTCCAAACAACGTCTCAACCCCTCACTCCCGAAGCACAAGACGTTGATTTCTATGACCCGGGAAGAAAGGCACGAATGTGGAGAAGGGAGGTTTTACATCACTCTCGAAAATTGCGAGATTATTTCAAGCACTTCCTGAACCGCAGAAAAACGAGGGGGCGCTCATGTTGAAATGGCAGCCTTGCATCTGTCGATTGCACAGATCTGCTGTTCAGATGGCGTCATATTTCACAACGAAGAGAAGAGGAAAATCATGTCTCTGTTATCAAATATTTTCTTTACATTTATGCGGTAACGTTATCTTCCACAAGACAGGTTTTAAAAGACGGTATTGTATTTTAAATGCATCCTATTCGCTCACTGTTCTGCTACGCTAGTGAGAGGGAGTATCAACTTGAAGCATATGGGTTCGAATACCTCCTCTCACGCTGAAACATACCTAAGAATTACCTATGTATATATTTATTTGACTTTATGGATTGTCTAAAAAATGATAATATCTACTATAGAGTAAAGTTGCTTAATGTCGTGATACCCTTAATTCCGTGATAGGGTTTTTTCACTGACTATCACGGGGTTAGTTATCTTGCTTGAAAGTTCACAGATGTCTCAAAAGTAGCTGAAAGATGCAATCTTTCGTGAAAGATGTCTGGCGCTGTGATTGAACGGCAAAACTTTGACTGACATTCAGTTTAAAAAAAGTATCACGAGATTAGGGGTATCACGGCATTAGGCAACTTTACCCTACATGGTGAACCGAAAGTAATGTCGTTAATTTCAGAGGCTTATTCTTTGAGATATTTCAAACAAAAAAGTTTAGTACAATATGCTCGTTTTTTCCTTTCTTTTCTCGAGATAAGAGTTGTTTTATATTAAACATTTCATAGCGTGTTTTGGGAAAGCCATTGATTTAATTCCCAATATGCTCAGTAAATTTAAAAGATCAGTGTATTGTGATAGTAAATAATGGAAAGAATTTTAGTTTTGTCCTTTGGATGTGCAGATATTTGATCCGAACAAATGTAACTTTTGTTCTGAAAAGGAATTTTAAAATATCATTTGTTCGGATAAAATTTCTGTATATTTAAAAGACACAACAAAGTTAGTATTTTCTTACTGAGTAGAGTGCAAGAATTTTGAAACATTTTCAATATTGTGCAAGACTAGTTTTTCAGGTACAGCCCCCTGTGAAGCAGACTTGAATAATTTAAGGGAAAAATTGTTTTATTTAAAACATTTCATAGCGTGTTTTGGGAAAGCCATTGATTTAATTTCCGGTCCCGGGACAATTTTTCCCTTGAAATTATTCATTTTCAATATTGTTTCTCTTGAAATTTATGTAATCAGTTACTTGATTTTAGATGTTTAGTAATTTTCTTTAAACACTAAATATATTAGGCAGTCAGTATATTGCATTAATACTTTATGTGATTTTATCTTTGTACTTGTATTTTTCAGTCCCCTCTTTTTGCATTTGTTTTTTATATTTGTTTTTGTTATTTTATTTCTATTTCTTATTTACTCTCTGCGTTTGATTTTTTTATTACTGTATATGTCTAATTGTATTCTGGTGGTGTGGTAGAGAAGGTCTGATGGCCTTAACTCAACCAGATTAAATAAATAAATAGATAAACTAAATACATGTGTAAAGGGAATCTATTATTGATCCTTAACACTAGAAGTTCGTGTTACTGAACAGGTGAAGATTTCTAAATATTCAGGGACTACGTTGTGTAGCCTAGTACCACTATTTATGGCATTCAAGTAAAGAACTAGTAAACCAAGATAAAAAGGAATATAAATGTTAAACTCATTATTCTAGAGCAAACAGATAGGCAAGAGAATTAATATCATGATATAGCCTACAAAGTTGTAGCTCAGAGCGTCATGATGTAGCCTACCTATGAATTTGAATCATGTCAACTGAACCAAAGAGAAAGGAATGTTACTATCCACTGAAATGTATTTTATGAGACGTGCAGCTCGTAAATCCAGACTAGAAGAAGTACCTTGTGTCTCGCGCACATCAGAAGGCGAGATACATGTTTTATTAGAGTACAAAAACAAATGAAGAATATTGCGCGCAGAATGCTACCAACAGGTAAAACATTTCTCTGTTAGTATATTAAATCATCTCCGTCAACTTCTAGTGTAACAACTTCCTAATAGAATCCGATATTATATTTATTATTAAACATTTTCACGAGTCTCGTTTCACAGATTCGAACCACGATATCTCCGTGATGATTGATCGTGGAGTATTGATTTCTGTACTCAAATATATCGTTATCAGATTCTCTTTCCTGTAGTGTTGTCCTTAAATGGTTTTTTTCATACTCTGTATGTTGAAAGAACTCAGGCCCATTTTTAAGCTCTTCGGCTTGATAGGTATACTCGACTCCAAAAACATTGTTGCAACGTATAATATGATTTTAATATTCATTTTGTTTTTCAGATAAGTTATAATTACAATTTTATTTTCTATTAGTACATTGGTACAGTTACGTCACATAACCTATCATTAATGTGCAATATTGCACATTATACTGCGTGTTAAATTTAAAAAAAAATTACTTGAACACTACTAAAATATAAAATAAAAATAAAAGTACATGTGTTTAGTGTCGTTCAATGTTCATTCTTTTTACAAATTACGAAGCGACAGAATTCCAGAATCCAAATCATTCACAGTACGGTACATTTTATCTTACAGTTAAGTAGTGACAAACTTCCAAAAACCAAATCGTTCATAGTACATTTTATCTTACAATTATGTATTGATAAAATTCCAAAATCCAGACCATTCACAGTAATATTATACGGAGGAGGGACTCGAAGGCTTACAAACGACCGCGCTCTTGTACAAGTACAGCACGCCGCACCGTGAACTTAACCTGGTCAATTGTTATCAATGATCTTACAATTTATTATTATGTACGGTAGTGACAAAATTCCAAAATTGAAATTATTCGCGATATATTTTATTTTACAATTATGTAGTGACAAAATTTCAAAATACATAGACCTGTAATTCACAGTGCATTTTATCTTACAATTATGTAATGACAAAATTCCAAAATCCAAATCGTTCCCAGTACGTTTTATGTTACAATTATTATGTAGTAATAAAATTCCAAAATCCAAATCATTCACAGTACATTTTATCTTACAATTATGTAGTGATAAAATTCCAAAAACCAAATGATTCACAGTACATTTTATCTTACAATTATGTAGTGATAAAATTCCAAAAACCAAATGATTCATAGTACATTTTATCTTACAATTATTTAGTGATAAAATTCCAAAAACCAAATGATTCGCAGTTACATTTTATCTTACAATTATGTAGTGATAAAATTCCAAAAACCAAATGATTCACAGTACATTTTATCTTACAATTATATAGTTATATAATTCCAAAATCCAAATCATTCACAGTATATTTTACCTTACAGTTGTTATGTAGTGACAAAATTCTAAAATACAAATCGTTCACAGTAGGTTTTTTTCTTACAGTTATGTAGTTATGATTAGATAAATAAATATAAATATATAAGTTAGTAGGCTATCGTTGGGTTATGATGATTGTGCAGTGTACAAGATACTTGGTTCCGAGTGCATTGTAAAGATGACGATAACTGTTGTTTTGGAAGCTTATTTTAATAAGCTTAATATCGGCATGTTAAATCGTAAATAACTTTATGTATAGATAAGTGTTGTTCCAAAAACCAGGAATGGGTGTGGTAAGGCACGCGTCCATTCGAAGTTTCAGTGCTAGCCTTCTGGACCCCTCCACTGTACAAGGAAAAAGAAACGGTTAGAAGTGTTTCTTAGCCGTTACGTACACCGCAAATGACTTGGTAAAGATATACCACTGTATAATTTTCGGGAAAAATACTTTCTAGGCACGAAACACGTAAGGTAATATATTGCAAAAGAACAAAGTTTTTATGTGGGCAGACTGAGTAGGCTACACGAGAAAGTAGGCACAATGCTCTTGTGTTGTTTAATACCGTCAGGAGGTGCGACTTACAGGGGACATCCATTTGGGGGTTGCTCGTCCCGGACAGGCATTGTTTTGGAGGCGAATGCGACAATGGCAGCGGAATCAATATTGGTATGGCACCCCGAACCCTTGTGGAGCCCGGCGCACCTGTTTTGTAATTACACTTTGTGTTCCTAACTTAAAACACAGAACATTATGGCCCGCATCCGGCCTGACAGCGCTTTGTTGTCGCTAGGACTCCCAGGTTAGCGAATAAAAGCTTTCTGTAGTACTTCAACATCATCTCAGGGCTGCGATGCGCGCAGGAAATTCAATTTGCAGTTTGCTTCCATGTGGCGTAGTTTTAAAATGTAGGAAGAGAAACATATTGCAATTGTGCTCAAACTTGGTACACGTTTGCGCGCCGAGATTTCTCGATATTTATATTTAAAAATGTCCCCGAATAACAGTAGTGTATTCTTCAGCTAAATTCCACTCTCTCGACATATCGTCTCCATTACGGTTCTCTTTACAATGACACTAGTCCCGGATTAATAGTCGTTGCGTACGTTTGGCTGTAATGAGTAGGGGAGGATTCATGCACTAAAGACGGCAAAATATGCATGCATATATGCACTTAAACGCCACGATATATGCACTAAAATAACAAAATATGCACTCTTAAAATTGAAAAAAAAAAAAAAAACAATTGACTATAGTACTATAGCTATTATTGATGGTTTTTCTGTTATACGTAAGAATATTAAGACACCATCAGTTGTTAAAGTTGCCTGACCTTCAACCCACGGCTTAAGCTGTACATTTCTGGCACATTTTTTGTTAGGTATCTGTATTCTGTGTTATTTGCTAGCTCCAGAATTATTAACAGATTGGTATCACATAGGCTATAGTTAGCACATTTGTTGAAAAATATCTTATTCGATTGCAAAATATTTCACCTAGGCCTATATTATATACAGAGTGTTTCCGGGCTAGTTTCAGGGATGATGGGGGAAGCGCACATGTATCAATTTGAGATCAGGAACCCTGGTCCGGAAATAACTGAGTCGAAAGTTACAAGCAAAAATAGTTGTGTGGAAATGAAATAATTTTATTCCTCTGTACACCTTATTTATGCGTATTTATCTGTACATCTTACACATACTGTATTCATCTGGCGTTGTTTACGTTGTCTACTTACAGTATTCCATACAGTGCGCTGTCTGAGGGGTGGGGACAGGAAACTACACTAAAGCAATGCAGATAGCGTAATGTGTAACGGACATGGTCGGTCCTGATATGCACATCTGTAGACAGCAGAGTATGTGTACAAGTTGCAGTGTCCAGTCGATCAGTCCCAGTGAAATGGAGGAATACACGAGAGCGGAATATGCAGACCTGATTTTCGAATACGGATGAGCCAATGGGAACAGTAGACAAGCTCACAGATTGTATCGGGGCAAGTACCCACGTAGGAGACATCCGGCCCATATCATCTTTCCACGACTTTTGCAAAGATTAAGGGAAGGAGGGCACGTGGTGCGAAATTACAATTCCATTTCCACACAACTATTTTTGCTTATAACTTTCGACACAGTCATTTCCAGACAAGTCCACACCTGTGGAGTAACGGTTAGCGCGTCTGGCCGCGAAGCCAGGTGGCCCGGATTCGATTCCCGGTCGGGCCAAGTTACCTGGTTGAGGTTTTTTCCCGGGTTTTCCCTCAACCCAATAAGAGCAAATGCTGAGTAACTTTCGGTGCTGGACCCCGGACTCATTTCACCGGCACTATCACCTTCATCTCATTCAGACGCTAAATAACCTAAGCTGTTGATAAAGCGTCGTAAAATAAATCCAGACAAGGGTTCCTTGTGTCAAATTGATACATGTGCCCTTCCCCATCAACCCTGAAAGTTTGTAACACCAGCCCGGAAACACCCCATATTTCCCAAACAGTAAGCTAAAATGAGCTTGGAGCATAAAACTTAAACCAATGAGTAATTGCAGCATTGGAGTTAGTCGTATGTTTCTACTAGTTGGTTAAAGAAACTTAAATCATACTTCAGTTCCGTGTGTGGTGTGGGGCGATATCGAAGGTTAGCCAACTTTTGTTCAGATAAACTAACATAATAGTGTCTTCTTGGCATAATTTCTTCTTCTCCTTCACCGTTTAAATAACCAGCATAGGCCTAGAACATAGGCTTGAAAAATGTGTTTGTCTAGCCGCCATTTTAAGCAGTAACTTAAAATGTAACTGATAAATAATGGAGTCCATGTTGAATGTTTCGTACACTACTTTTAACACTTGAATATAAATAATTGATTAAATGGCGATCTTACTCGTGTTAATTGTGTAAGCATTTGCGGCTTACAGCTGTTTCGGTGCTTCTTCACACCATCATCAGAGCCTACTAGATCTCGGCGTCATCTCGAACTTCGCTGCCTATTGTGTGGGGTGCGTTCGATTGTTGAAAAGTGTTGAAATGTGGTGTCAAATAGTATGTCAATACATCTACATATGCCGAACACATAACTAATACTAACCACACATACAGTAACATAAATACAGACATGGAAATCCTACACATACAACCCAAAAACCGAAAACTCAACACACTAGAACAATATGAAATATACAGACACACTAAAACACACCCTGATCAAATTCTCAACACACAGATCAATTTCAGAACACACACACTATTTGACACTACATTTCAACACTTTTCAACAATCGAACGCACCCACACAACAGGCAGCGAAGTTAGAGATGACGCTGAGATCTAGTAGGCCCTGAGGATGATGTGAAGAAGCACCGAAACAGCTGTAAGCCGAACATGCTTACACAATTAACACGAGTAAGATCGCCATTTAATCAATTATTTAAATAATGGAGACTTAAATTAACGGGATATTTAAACAGTTGTTAACCTTAACAGAGATTGATGAAACGGCGTCTTACTTAAATCTTCTGTTACAATAACTTTAACTGTTAATTAGACTTTAACGGATGTTGATAAAACTGGCCAATGGTATTTTAATTTGAAGACTACTCGGAAAAAAGGGGTTAAGTCCATTTTATCAATTTTTCAGGGGAGCATTTTTAAACTTCGAAACTTTATAATTTCTATATTTGATTATCTGAGAATTTGAAAGTACTACATCACATTGTATGCTTATTTTTCTGCAATCTTCATATAAAATAACAACACTATGCAATTTCCGTCTTACTATAATATCTGTCAGTCCATCTGTCTGTCCATCTGTCTGTCCACCAATTCTCTAGGCATCTCACATTTTATATTGTAGTAATCTAGAAATGATGTGTCAGTTTATTAATTTAGCATTGTAGGGTTAACATAAAACATTATCTTGTCATCAGTTTATTTATTAATTTATTTTCAAACATACAGAATGTTCCAAAATTTATGTTTTTTTTTTTTTCAATGAACAGTTTCAAGTTTCAAATATTATTTTGCAAAAACATAGATAAAGTAATGGCAATGCAAAAGAAGACAACAGTAAAAAGCGATTGCTAATTTTTTTCTAGGAATCTCAACCCTCTTTACGGCCTTGCCATTGCAAAGCTATTCCAAACAATCAATACACATTTACTGACGGAAGGTAATATTACTATAGTATTCTTGGGCCTCTGCGTTACAAAAAACCTTCAGTTCCTGCAGATCACGGTACTTTTCTTTGGAGATAGGTAGCAGTCCTGTAGAAATAGATATATGCACTTTGTATAAGCGTGCTGAGACCAAAAGATGAATTTACAACATAATAGTAGTAATTTCTTAAACAGAAGAGACACATAAAACAACTCACCCTCGTAACAGGATGATGGATACATAAACTCTCCTGCAGCAAGTGGTGGCTCCTGGACCTGGTGTCTAGTGGGATTTGTTACAACTGTTGTCGTCCAGCCCCAGTTGTATGTGTCTCGGTGAGTGATGTATCTTGGATGTCCCCGATCCACCTTCATTTCCGTGATAATACGAGATGGAAATGGACACTTTCTTCGGTATCTTGACTGCAAGAAATCTGTCCAGTCACGTATCATAGCATCATCAACTTCCACGACATCAAAAGGAGGTTTCACTCGTGCATCCTTAATGATGTTCATCTAGTCCCTTGGAAGCTCAGCCCTTAATTTTGTTTTGATGAGACCCATGTCTTTGTCACTTTCGAGATAAGAATGTCCCCTAACTGGGAATGTCACATGAATGGAATCAAAACGCTTCAATTGGTGTACAAGATAGTGCATGTATCTGAAGAGCATATAGTTCTTATTTTGCCCCCCACATGAGTCACAGAAAATTTCTAAGTGCTTCACTTCTGGATCAAGTAGCGTGGTGACATAGTGGTGAAGAAAAGAAACTACTTCATTCGATCCCTTTTTCCCTATTGTCTCTGGATAAGCATAAAATACTGCAGCATTATCAGAAAGCCTATGTATATTAAATAAGAAGAGAGAAAGCTGCCGTTTATAGTACACAACACTAGTACTGATGTTAGGACATGGTAGATTTCGTTGAAAGTCCATGCAGATTGCCTCTGTGTTTTTGTGCTTTCTGCTCCTGTCTCTAGCCTGTCTCTTTCGCTCATAAAATGTATCGGCTTTGCGTCGATGAACTTCATTTTCAGTGTTTTCTCTTCTTAATTCTTGTTTCAACCTTAATCTATCCTCTTCATTAGTTGCATTCTTGAGCTGCGTCTCCAGGCCTTTTGATATGATTGAAAATTTATCACATGTACTGCACGTGTCACATCTAGGAAAGCCGAATGAAATATTGAATCTTGTATTGAAGATCTTACGATATGTTTCATATGATGCTACAGTATTAGGATACATCTCTAAAAACATCTTGTACATTTTCACTATACTGAGTTCTTCAGGTAGATACATTTTCTTGGTTTTCTTTATGCTATAATGACTAGGTCTCCCTTGAAATGATGCAATATGAGCACAGATGCTGTTCTCTTCCTCCCGAGGAAGTTTATGGGCAATATTTCCATGTTTACCTCGTCTGTAAACAGGAGCAATGCCTTTTAGTTTCAAAGAATTTCTAATAGTTTCTAACCGTTTCTTCGTAATACCATGCAGTGATAGAAAGGCCTTCTGACAAACAGGAACTTCTATCATGGAATCGTTTCTGATTACTCTCACCTTATAATGAAATGTATAGTCACGCAAATTTGCTTCACTTTCATCTTTGCGAGGTCTTCGACGTTGAATGTTTCCAGTAGAAATGAGTCCTGTCAAATGACTACTTTGTTCATTCCAATCTTTTAGCTGATTGAAATTAGAAATGATTTTCAACTTTTCTGAACTAATGAATTCCCGACTACACATTTTCTTGCAGCTACAGTCTTCTCCTAATTCATGGGACATTGTTTTAAGCTTTTTAGAAGCTTCAGAAAGTCTGCCAAAACTTTTCCGCTTTCTGGAATTGCTACTACTTGTGCTTGCTTCCAGATTTTCCATTTTCAGTTCACTCCACCACAGTAACTAATAACACTAGCTTTCAACACACTTGCACAAAAAACTTCCACTACCATCTAGCTCAGAGCTATTACTACCTACTTTCGTGCTTACAACAATGAATAAGAAAATTAAATATGTCAACAATGCACATTAATTTACCATGCAGCTGCAATAAGAAAGAAAATAAAAAAACCGCGGTTTATAAATTGGCACGTGAAGGACTTGGCCCATTCTTTCCGTGTTGTGAAAGGACTTAACCCATTCTCTCGTTGTAAAGCATATGTTGCTATGGCAATTTCTCTGTGACCAGACCCATTTCTTAAAAATTGGATTTATTCATCTGAAAGCGTGTCTAATGAACTGCATCTTGGTATATTCAACTCATTTTCATAAAAATTGGACTTAACCCCTTTTTTCCGTGTACTCTTCATTTGTAATTGCAACTGCATTTTTGCATAGTATTTACCATGTTCAGATTTTTGTTGTGACGTTTCGAGCTGTTTAGTTTTAAGAATCCCTTGTGAGGACAAATTCTGTCAGTAGTCCCAAATGTCGTAGAAATAGTCCTCAACACATTCTTTCAAAACAAAATCATCTTCACATGAATTTACAACTCTAATGAACAAAATCCAGAACGAGAGAGAGAGAAGTTTGTCAGGCACTAATTACAATGCTAACGAAATCCTTTCGCTTTAGAAATGAAACAAGATCCACCAGAGTCCAAACAAGTGGAAGGGAACACTAATGCATGTTAGTATTTTGCCTCCGGTGTGAATGTGCGCTTTTAATTATCACAAGGGAAATGAGAGAAGCCCTATAGGAAAGGAAGTAATTTTGTTCTACATAGCTTTGAAGAAGACACTCGCAGAATAAGCAAAACAAGTTGTATCGAGAACACTGCTTTGTTACGGTACTGCAACTGCAACGAGCTCTCATGGACAATGATGGAACTTGGTGGTATGACAACTGCTAACTTGATAACGCAGTAATTAGTACACTCTTTCGTCTTGACTTCCCCTCCTCCATGTTTAAATTTCATTCTGTCGAATTGCAAGGATCTTGTCGGCCATTTTCTCAAGTGCTACAAATGAGATGCAGTGTTATACACTGGATTATGATAAGGTAGTTCATAATTTGCGTGAGTGTAAGTTATTTAGAGAAAATTATCTTTCACTTGAGTCATAATTATGAGCCAAATTTGCAACTACAGAACATTTTTCTTCTTGTGATGATAGACTGACGACGAAATTGATATTAGTGATTGTGATGCATGTACAGTCTTAGAAATAATTGATGGTCCGACTCTTGGTAGTGGAAAAGTTTTTATCGCATTATTTATTCACGCTAAATATTTGTCTCTAGCACTTGTTATAGCTAGTTAGGGACGATATACAACAAAATAAAATTAGTGTTATTCTAGACCTAGGAATTTTAGGTACAGAAGTCTGGTCAAAAAGGTGCCTTAATTTAGTTGAATAAGATGCAAATTTGAAATGTAAATATTCATTACGAACAGTGCCAAAACCAATTACATTATACCGGGACATCATTTTATTTTTACTAACATTTATAATATTAACCTGGCTATACCTTTGGATTAGTTATTTATTTTCATTATTGCGTCTATCAGAATTCAAATATCTTGGAGCAACAGTAACAAATATAAGTGACACTCGGGAGGAAATTAAACGCAGAATAAATATGGGAAATGCTTGCTATTATTCGGTTGAGAAGCTTTTGTCATCTAGTTTGCTGTCAAAAAATCTAAAAGTTAGAATTTATAAAACAATTATACTAGCGGTTGTTCTGTGTGATTGTGAAACTTGGACTTTCACTTTGAGAGAGGAACAGAGATTAAGGGTGTTTGAGAATAAGGTTCTTGGGAAAATATTTGAGGCTAAGAGGGATGTAGTTACAGGAGAATGGAGAAAGTTACACAACGCAGAACTGCACACATTGTATTCTTCACCTGACATAATTAGGAACATTAAATCCAGACGTTTGAGATGAGCAGGGCATGAAGCACGTATGGGCAAATCCAGAAATGCATATAGAGTGTTAGTTGGGAGGCCGGAGGAAATAATACCTTTGGGAAGGCCGACACGTAGATGGGAGGATAATATTAAAATGGATTTGAGGGAGGTGGAACATGATGGTAGGGCCTGGATTAATCTTGCTAAGAATAGGGACTGATAGCGGGCTTATGTGAGAGCGGCAATGAACCTCCGGGTTCCTTAAAAACCAGTAAGTAAGTAAAAGTAAAGTATTGCGTCTGTCATAAATGTCGTGGTATCAAAAAATTCATTGCAATTTTCATTTTATTAGGAAATTCTACATTTTAATTGCGGTTGATGTTTGTCAGTCAAGAAATGAAACTGCAACATGAACAATACAAGTGGCCATTTTGAATCAGCTGTCGTCCTTTCACTTGTTTTATTTTCTGATTATGGGTCATCCTCAGAACTGGTCGTTGTTGGTCTTGGCGCCTCTTGTTTTGTTTCGTGTGATGGTGTGTTCGTGTGGTGTAATGTTGAGTCAAAGAGTGTGTGTGTTCTGAAATTGAGTTGTGTGTCGAGAATTTCGTTGGGTGTGTTTTCGTGTGCCTGTATATTTCATATTGTTCCCAACGAAATTCTCAACACACAACTCAATTTCAGAACACACACACTCTTTGACTCTACATTACACCACACGGACACACCCTCACAGGAAACAAAACAAGAGGCGCCAAGACCAACAACGACCAGTTCTGAGGATGACCCATAAAGGTCGAAACATGTAAACAAGATACGTTAGATTTTAACACAAGAAAGTCTTATCATACATATTCCGAAGTGATACAGTGTTAAAAGTTGTGTAATCAAGATGGAGAAAGATGCATTTTCAACCATAGTTATGTAGACAGTATAACAACGCATTTTCCTCGTTAAACGTACCTTCTGTACTGAGGACGATGCCGTACAAGTTGTGTAATCAAGATGGAGAAAAATGTATTTTCAACCATAGTTAGGTAGACGTACAACAACGCATTTTCCTCGTTAAAACGTACCTTCTGTAGTGAGGACGATGCCGTACAAGTTGTATAATCAAGATGGAGAAAGATGTATTTTCAACCATAGTTAGATAGACGTACAACAACGCATTTTCTTCGTTAAAACGTACCTTCTGTACTGAGGACGATGCCGTACAAGTTGTGTAATCAAGATGGAGAAAAATGTATTTTCAACCATAGTTAGGTGGACGTACAACAACGCATTTTCCTCGATAAAACGTACCTTCTGTAGTGAGGACGATGCCGTACAAGTTGTATAATCAAGATGGAGAAAGATGTATTTTCAACCATAGTTAGATAGACGTACAACAACGCATTTTCCTCGTTAAATCGTATCTACTGTACTGAGTGAGGACGATGCCGTACAAGTTGTGTAATCAAGATGGAGAAAGATTTATTTTCAACCATAGTTAGGTAGACGTACAACAACGCATTTTCCTCGTTAAAACGTACCTTCTGTACTGAGGACGATGCCGTACAAGTTGTATAATCAAGATGGAGAAAGATTTATTTTCAACCATAGTTAGGTATACGTACAACAACGCATTTTCCTCGTTAAAACGTACCTTCTGTACTGAGGACGATGCCGTACAAGTTGTATAATCAAGATGGAGAAAGATTTATTTTCAACCATAGTTAGGTAGACGTACAACAACGCATTTTCCTCGTTAAAACGTACCTTCTGTACTGAGGACGATGCCGTACAAGTTGTGTAATCGAGTTGGAGAAAGATGTATTTTCAACCATAGTTAGGTAGACGTACAACAACGCATTTTCCTCGTTAAAACGTATCTTCTGTACTGAGGACGATGCCGTACAAGTTGTATAATCAAGATGGAGAAAGATTTATTTTCAACCATAGTTAGGTAGACGTACAACAACGCATTTTCCTCGTTAAAACGTACCTTCTGTACTGAGGACGATGCCGTACAAGTTGTGTAATCGAGTTGGAGAAAGATGTATTTTCAACCATAGTTAGGTAGACGTACAACAACGCATTTTCCTCGTTAAAACTTATCTACTGTACTGAGGACGATGCCGTACAAGTTGTGTAATCAAGATGGAGAAAGATTTATTTTCAACCATAGTTAGATAGACGTACAACAACGCATTTTCCTCGTTAAATCGTATCTACTGTACTGAGTGAGGACGATGCCGTACAAGTTGTGTAATCAAGATGGAGAAAAATGTATTTTCAACCATAGTTAGGTAGACGTACAACAACGCATTTTCCTCGTTAAAACGTATCTACTGTACTGAGGACGATGCCGTACAAGTTGTGTCTACGCAAACTTCGGTAGCATGTTTCAGCCAGCTACACAACCATCGAAACAGTGCGTTGAATTATTAAATAAATAGCGAAAAAAATATTCCGTTCTCTTTAAGAAAAAAAAAACATTGACCGAAGAGTGAACAGAACGTCCTCAGATCAGAAATTTGATTTAATAGAATTCTTCCGTTTGAGTGGGCTGTGTTGAGTTGGTTTGGGCCGTCCTCCATCTGTAATTAATCCCATACCTCATTTTGTTCTAATTTCTCTTCGCTTTTGCCACCCGTGATAGTGATAACTACCGTGGTCATACAGTTGGTTATTTTTCACGAAATGGCCTGTAAATGTCAGAGAGTTTGGAACGCATTATAAAAGTGACGTAATTTCCAGTGCCCCCAACGTTTTAATACTCTACACATTTTTAAACTCCACAGATATTGTCAGTTATGTAACGCAGTTTGACCTCCAGTTCGTGGAACTGAAGTAATTTAGCAATTTGTATATGCCCGCTGCAGACGCTGTGTTGATGCCTCAATATACTCGAGTAATGACATTTCGACGTCAGTTGAAAACACCTGAGCGAACATTATTATAGCATTAAAATGGAAGGATTTTACGTTAAAACAAATTAGCATTATATTACACTGAACTGTCAGTTCATAAATATAATATTTTACTATTTGAGAACTTTTCTATCATTAGAGAAGCAATGGTGACACTTAAGGGATACCATTTCGACATTTTTTACTGAAATGTACAGACTTAGAAAAAAGTTTTATCGCATGGATACTTTATAAGTCCCAGAAAGGAGTCAGTGCGCATGATCAGACATACAAACAAACAATAGTAATATACGTTACAAGAGCGGTATGTTGACGTTTTCATGGTCGAGGAAAAGATTGAAAAAGCGAAACGTAGTTGAGCTTTTTTAATTTCCGAGAACATGAAAACAAACATACCGCTCGTGTATCGTACATTATTTTGTGCGAAAATCGTTTATTACATACCTGAAAGACGAATTTCTAATTAGTTGCAATGAAATCTCCATCTTGGTTTCTGTTTAATGACGGCAACTTCGGAAAACCAAAATATCTTTCTTCAACATTGTTGCTATAAAATGTTTTCTGTGTTTACTATACTCCAGCAGGCTGTGATATACGTCTGTCTTTTTTCCCCCCAGTCTATAAATGCGAACTTAAAAGAAACTGTAAAGTTATCTAATGATTTATTTTTCATTTTAATATTTTAACAATATTATTTATATAACATATTGCAGTAATAACATCGGCATCTGGAATCTTGTTGATTTTTTCACGGCTTCCTTAATGTTACTTGTATCAGGAATGCAATAAGTTTCGTGGAGTAGTAGACTTTACTTAATGTTTGCAAATATTTAAAAACAGTAATTAACATTGCAATTTAGGTGTAATTGCAGTGGTAAGTTTCCAATTTATAATTATTACTATGTTAAACGTCTCTAAAAATAATATGTTAAAAGCCTAAAGCAGTAAAATGAATGTCGCGCTTAAGCGGTAAGAAGAGGGAAATTGTTATGTGTGTTACGTTGAGAATACTGAATGTGGTATTTCACACTTACCGCGTATTGGTTCTGTGCGGAAAACAAGCAAATACGCACGATCTCGCACAAAAGTAATTTTTTCTACCATAGTGAGTGAAGTGCAATTTCACGCACTGTTTGAAGTGAGCCTTCTCAACACCAGTGCGTGAAGTGAGCATGGGGGTGAAGTAATAATTTGAGGCTATCGGAAAAAAAATTGTATGGCACACATTCGTGAAGTTTTATTTTGACTCGGCAAGCCTCGTTTCTCAAACCTACGTCAAATCAAAATACTACCCACTTCACGAACTTATATCATAAATAGAGCGCGGAATTTTAGGTGCTAAAAGTTAATATTGTTCCTCAGTATAGTTTATAAAATAGAAGCCATGCCCCCACTTCTTTGACACGTCATTCTTGTCATTCAGTATTTTCCTTTTGGTACCGTTAAGGTAAGCGTTCACTACATCGTATCGCACTCATCGGACGAATCGCACGGATCGGATATTTCAAGTGCAGTGCGTTCACTGTAACGGCTTCACCTCATCACCTCATCGGATTCCCTATCAGCTGTTTAAAACATGACGTCGTACGATATTGATATTACTGAAAACAGAGGAGTTGAGGTTAGGTCTATTAATTACCCCTGTTAGCGAATAAGAATTTGTAATTGCTTAATTGAAGAGGCAGAAACGAAAGAAATATTGGTTACAT
Organism: Periplaneta americana; assembly: GCF_040183065.1. Classification (NCBI taxonomy): domain Eukaryota; kingdom Metazoa; phylum Arthropoda; class Insecta; order Blattodea; family Blattidae; genus Periplaneta; species Periplaneta americana. The sequence continues at coordinate 38,864,264 of NC_091117.1, read as the reverse complement.
AATATATTTGCAAGAAACGACTTGATTACTGTAAAGGGAATGCCTCAAATTATATAATTCTTCGCAATTTTCTACACGCGAAATAAGTATTCCGTCTGCCATTTTGGCGCGACACTGAACATGGCACAACATAATAGTAACAGTTGACCAATTAAAATTGATTTATTACAGAAGGCCATGATCGCACGCATCGGAAAAGTTGCCCGTCCGAGAAACGTGGACGGATTTGCCGAGAGGCGATGCGTCCGTTACGATGTAGTGAACGCGGTTACATAACAATTACAGCAAAGATAGTCTTTTTCCGATCCGTGCGATTCGTCCGATGAGTGCGATACGATGTAGTGAACGCTTACCTTTAAAGGTCTCTAATCCTCTTAACTACCACTTACAAATTAGCGCACGGTTTACAAGATACATTACCCAGTCCTTGTGACTCTGTTGTCTATTATTACTTATCGGACTTCTGTGAACTAGGCTTAAAACCCTCCTCAAGGGCACCACATCCATTCATCTACACTCAGTGCCATTCCTTACTTTTAGCTTCTAAAATTCCGGGCTCTAATCATAAATTACTATTATTACCTCAAGTAGTCGTCCTCTTGTGAACCAGGTCGCACGTCCTCTGATCATGAGCACTGCCTCCTTTGCAACAAAACGTTTTTCTAAGACTGTACGTTTTTGCAGCCTTCGATCAGACAGGCTGGAAGACAGACCATCGTTAATAGAACTTTCTCTTCTTATTATCTGTAAGAGTAATATTTCCGTAAAAAAACGAAACCTTTCTCAGCATGTATTAAAATGTGCAAAGCTGAGATTTTCAGTAATAATTATTTATTTGAATATCGTATAGGCCTATACAGAGTTCTTCTTTGAGATATTTCAAACAAAAATGTTTCATACAATTTTGCTCGTTTTTGCTTACTCTTCGAGATAAAAATTGTTTCACATGAAACATTTCATAGCGAATTGTTTGTTTGTTTGTTTGTTTGTTTGTTTGTTTGTTTTTTTTTTTTTGGAAAGCCTTTGATTTAATTCTCAATATGCTTAGTTAGTATGGTTAAATAGTTAATTTAAGAGAGCAGTGTATTTCGATATAATAAATGAGTGCAAGAATTTTAGTTTTGCAGAAATTTGATCCGAACAAATGTAGCTAACTTTTGGTTCTTTAAAGGGATTTTAAAATGTTACATTTGTTCGAATTAAATCTGTGCACATTTAAAGAACAAAACTAAAATTCTTTAAATAATTTATTATCATAAGACATTGCTCTCTTACATTGACTGATCATATTCATTCATTTGGTTTTGTAAAACACGCCATGAAATGTTTCATATAAAGCAATTTTTATCTCTAAAAGGAAACAAAAACTAGCGAAATTGTACATTAGGCTAAACATTTTCATCTGAAGTACCTCAAAGTATAACACTCTGAAATTAGTGGCATTACTTACAGTTCGTTCCGCGTCGTGGCGTCGTGGTCTAAGGCATCCTGCCTAGGACTCGCGTTACGTAATGCGCGCTGGTTCGAGTCCTCATGGGGGAAGAAATTTTCTCATGTAATTTCGGCCAGTGTATGGGACCGTTGCCCACCCAGCATCGTGATGCACTTGGGGAGCTATGATAGGTAGCGAAATCCAGTTGCGAAAGCCAGCTATAACGGCTGGGAGGATCATCGTGCTAACCACACAATATCTCCATTCTGGTTTGATGATCGTCCACCTCTGTTTCGGCATGTGGGCGTGAGGCCAGCAGCCGGCTGGTCGGTCTAGGCCCTTCACGGGCTGTACCGCCACGGATTATTGTTACTTACTTTTCAGCCTGTATAGCCTACTGACTCAGTGTTTGAAATATGTTAAATTTTTTTTTAGATATTACAGGGTGTAATGTACTGAGAATCGTTCAAGAAATATACGAATGGGGAAAAAATTGTTTCTCAGTAAGGAGGGAAATTTTAAAGAAAAACTACTGTTTCAGAATTAAGTTAATATGTTCATGAGCTGTAAAATTATCAGCTGTCTAAGGTTAACAGTTTTTGAGAAAACGTTCTTTATGTAAGACATAATTTAACATTCTGAAGTTGGCAATTCCGCGTCGCCTTAATTCACAGCTCTTCTTTTTTTCTGGAACCCATTTGCATTGTCTTATGTAAAGTTATCTAATAATAAACTTCGTTGTCATCAGTGCATCCTTCCTAAAAAGTTTTAAAACGAGAGCGGACTGTTAAATTAAGAAAAAATTAGAGCTGTAGCCCTAATAAATTATCTACGTGTGCAGTGTTGAGTTATTTGATAATTTATTTCGCGAAGAAGTGAGAGATTTTCTTCAATTCATAAACAAATGAAACCTGAACGTGAAAAACCAGCGAAGGTCCAATGACCTCTTCCTTGTCCCTGTTCTAGAAGTTTATGGCTAACTTAATTAAGAAGTGTCAGGTTTTAATGGCTGGTTTCTCATTTCAGTTACTTCCAGTCGAAATGGTTTTCCACTATAACTCGGCACGATCCTGCTGCGTTGGAGACACGGTGGAGAATGATGTTATGGCCGCGACCATTCCGTGGCGAGGACATGTTTATAATCACCCAGGAAAGAGACAATCTAATCAGTTTTAAATTGTTAGCCAGTTTTAAAATTCACCATTAGGCTTTGTGATGGCTGCAGTATTGTCGATGATTAATTGAAAAATTATATTTTTCTCCATTAGCAAGAAAGATCTTTTTTTTTTTTACTTTCTTTATTTCTTATTTATTAAAGTGTTCCCCTCTTCTCTCACTTATGTCTTTTCTATTTCTTATCTTACCGCTTCTCTTTCTCTTACTACTTTCTTTTGTTATGACTTTAATTTTTTTTCTATTTGTTTCCTGATTTCTTATTATTTTGTTTAATCATAATTACTAGTTCGATTAATTAAAATGTGTCTCAGTGAAACTTACAGTAGAGTCCGTATAGGCCAATTTCTATCTCATGCTTTTCCAATTCACTGCGGGCTGAAGCAAGGAGATGCAAATCACCTTTACTTTTTAACTTCGCTCTAGATTACACCATTAGGAATGTTCAGGATAACAGACAGGGTTTGGAATTGAACAGGTTACATCAGCTGCTTGTCTATGAGGATGACGTGATTATGTTAGGAGAAAATTCACAAACTATTAAGGAAAATACGGGAATTTTATTTGAAACAACTAAAGCGATAGGTTTGGAAGTTAATCCCGAGAAGACAAAATATATTATTATGTCTCGTGACCAGGATATTGTACGAAATAGAAACATAAAAATTGGAGATTTATCCTTCGAAGAGGTTGAAAAATTCAAATATCTTGGAGCAACAGTAACAAATACAAATGACACTCGGGAGGAAATTAAACACAGAATAAATATTGGAAATATATGTTATTATCCGGTTGAGAAGCTTACCGGTTGTTCTGTATGGTTGTGAAACTTGGACTCTCACTTTGAGAGAGAATAAGAGATTAAGGGTGTTTGAGAATAAGGTTCTTAGGAAAATATTTGGGGTTAAGAGAGGGATGAAGTTACAGGAGAATGGAGAAAATTACACAACGCAGAAAGACACGCATTGTTTTCTTCACCTGACATAATTAGAAACATTAAATCCAGAGATTTGAGATGGGCAGGGCATGTAGCAGGTATGGGCGAATCCAGAAATGCATATGGTGTTAGTTGGGAGACCGAAGGGAAAAAGACCTTTTGGGGAGGCCGGGACGTAGATGGGAAGATAATATTAAAATGTATTTGAGGGAGGTGGGATATGATGATAGGGACTGGATTAATCTTGCACAGGATAGGGACCGATGGCGGGCTTATGTGGGGGCGGCAATGAACCTGCGGGTTCCTTAAAAACCATTTGTAAGTAAAATAAGTAAGTAATCACATTTACTCTTCTTTCATTGTTTGTGCACCTTACGTTCTTTCGCCATTCGTTCGTTCGTTCGATTCGTCTTTTATTTCTATTCCTTACTCTTTTTCGATTCTATTTTATATTTGTCCGTTTACCTTTCCTCATTTCTTTTTCTTCTACTATTTTTGTTCCTTCCTTAATATTATTATCATAAATACAAAGGTTGGAACTTTAATAGTGACAACTATTTATTTATTTTGGGATGTAGGCTTTTACGGCCGGCGTCAATGGGATCGATGTTATCCGGGCTAAAGGGCCGTGGTGTATTGGAACTGTTGTTACCATTCCTTTCGTCTGCTACTTCAGCAGACATCATCAGTGGTGTCGCACACGAGAGCACAAAGATCTCCTTAGCGTGCCGACAGAGAGGTACAGACGGCTGTCACACACTGGTTCCGATCCCAGAAGGCAGACTTCTACGATACACGGATATGAAAGTTGATCCTACGGTATGATAAATATCTCAGTTCCGGTGGGGAATATGTTGAAAAATATCTCAACAATAGCTGTATCTGTTTCAATAAATCTTTCCATGAAATTGTGTTTTTTTCTGTAAATGGCCCCAGGGAAACTTTTTTTACAACCCTCGTAATTGCGCTCGAGTGGCCAAAATTTGTGTAAACACTTGTTTTGACATCAGTAACACGGCAGAAGAAGAAAGATTAACTTTTTTATCTGCGCCTATGAGAATGTTTGCTTTTAAGGAGGTGAACATTGGTTTTGCTCTATATGTACGATTGCCCTATATGTCGTATTATAAAAGAGAAAACCTCTGAGTACAGATGAACTACATCATAGTTGTTTTTTTTTCTTGCTGTAAGGGATGCTGAAAACGTGTATTTGAGCAAAAATATTGAAATCGATTTTTTTTATCAACAGTAATCTCACTAGAGGTTTTGATTTATCTAGACAAAATCAAAACTCGAGTGGGATTTAATTGATTATTATTACACGTTTAGAGTCGGCCTGGTTGGCGAGTTGGTATAGCGCTGGCCTTCTATGCCCAAGGTTGCGGGTTCGATCCCGGGCCAGGTCGATGGAATTCAAGTGTGCTTAAATGCGACAGGCTCATGTCAGTAGATTTACTGGCATATAAAAGAACTCCTGCGGGACAAAATTCCGGCACATCCGGTGACGCTGATATAACCTCTGCAGTTGCGAGCGTCGTTAAATAAAACAAAACATTTAACATTTTACACGATTAGAAGAGAGTATATAAAGAAGATTAGAAGAAATAAAGTACTCTAACAAAATAAAATATTAATTTATTTACTAAAATTCTATTTCACTATTGTTAGCGTCACCAAAACGTTTGAACGGAGTCTCCATTTTCAGTTGACTATGCGGTAAACAAATAACGATCGCAAAGCATAGTTTATAGTTCCGTAAAGAATTTGCAAACAAGGAAACAAATGGTAGGGAGGTGATAAAAAGAAAGTAGGCCTATATAAAGATTAGAAGAAATGAAGTACTCTAAAACAATGAAATAGGTATTAATTGACTTGCTAAAATTCTATTTCACTAATTTTAGCTTCACGTTTGAAGGAAGCCGCCATTTTCAGTTGACTATGCGGGAAACGAATGACGATCGCAAAGCATGTTTTATAGTACCGTAAAGAATTTGCATTTTTAAATACTGGCAAACAAAGAAACAAATGCTAGGGAAGTGATAAAAACAAATGATAGGAAGTGATAAAAATAAACAAATGCTAGGGTAAAATTGTAGCGATAAACAGCCATGATTGGTTGAAACATATCCTTTCGTACCGTTGTATTGGTAAAAGTTTGTTACTACGTAGTAGATGTGTAATAGTAGAAGAATACTATTATACTTGTTATGAGAAAATAAAATGACTCTGTACAAAATTGTGATAGATTTAGAAGTTCTTGAAGTCTGGGGGGTTAACGACGTCTCTCTCTTTTTCTGTTTTACCCCCAGGTGGAATATTTGTAACCTGAGAGTGACGTTAATTTAACTTTCAGACGGGCTTGTGGTTACATGTGACGACAGCCGTTGAAGTTGAGAAGCGTGGTGGGGTTTTACATGCATTAGCATGTTAAGGGAGCACTTTTATGTAATATGAAGTCACTTCTGCATACCTTATATGCACTGAGCTGCACCTGAATGTTAAAGCTTGTTCAGTATCAATACTTAACGCTTTCCCGTAGGTTCCAGGTAATGCTATGAATTTAATAAAAACACTCAAGAACTTATATAGAGCTAGTAATTTGTTGTCTCGTCTTGTTGTAGTCAAGCCGAATATTAAAATCTTGCTGGTGTTGAATTTAATTTTCCGTGATTTTTAATTCATTACTCGCTATTCAGTTGCTCGTAAAATAAATCCTCCCTAGGAGAATGTAAGCGTTCTGAAAAGTGCCGTTTCACTGTGCTGGTAACACTAACATGTTTGTTAATCACAATATAAAATCGTACTTGCACTTTGTTTAAATGACATTTGAGTCAAACAAGGTTTATTATTATAGGGGTTTTAAATGCACAAGTAAAATTTCCTGTGCTAAATTTTTATACAATTAATACTTTCTTCTTCCTTTCATTTCTGTCTTCTCAGTCACCGTCCTGTAAATTCTCTCTCGTCTATCGTGCCAAAAATATCCTCTGGTCATGTTTTCTTAGTTCTTTCTCTTCTTTCCTCTTCATTTAGAATTCATTCTAAATTATTCGTTGGTATTCTCTTTTCATCTGTTTTTTCACATGTCAAAACCGTTGTAATTACTTAGATTTCACGAACTGTGTGATAGAATTTGTGAAGTTTATCTCCTCTCCTATCGTATCTTTTGTAATTCTGTCTAGTTTAGTTTATCGTGTTGACAATCTTAAAAATCTATTTCTGATCACTGTAATTTTGATTTCAATTTTGCATTCATATTCCATATTCCTGCACCATAAATTATCAAACTTCTCACTAGCCACGGATTTTTTAGTTTATTTTAATACCTATTTCTTTATTCCATAAAATAATATATAAATAATTAGACAGATAAATAAATACATACATAAATAAATAAATACATAAATAAATAAATAATAAAATAAATAAATAAGTAAACAAATACATAAATAAATATGTTACTTTACAATCCATGTTTCCTCCTTTTGTTATTCCAACTTCCAGATATTATGTAATGTATTCACAAATGTTAACACCCCGTTTGGCATCTTACAATAATAGCTTTTCACCACTATCATCAATTATACTTCAGGATGATTCATGGAGTACAACCAGCGCTTTAGTAATTAGTTCTGTAGGTCATTTGAACAAAAAGAATATCATATGAACCTACGACTGATGATCAAATCAATATGTAAGGAATTGCAGCAGTTCGAATTCTATGAGAAAATCTATATAATGGAAAAGAATATAGACTTTATAATTTTATTATATTCATTATACTGTTTATTTTATGTCTGACCATCAGCGCCTATAACGTAGATATTCTGTAATGTGGACTCCACCGTGTTTCCAAATCCCTTATCTGGGATTAATGATATTGTATACCGTCATGTTTTCTTTTTCTTTTTGAAACTATCATTAGTTCTTTTTCTTAGTTAGAAACACAATATTGCGATCCTGTTTTATTTTCCTTGTAAGTCTATTCTGCATAAATTCAAAACTACACTTTCGTCAACTCTTAAAACAGAGAGGCGGTTGTGGCAACCGTTTGAAATACGGGGAAATTCAAGAGGAAAATAATCCATAATGTATGCCATTTTTACAAATGTAATGCAATTTGCTTACATGGTTACCTCTCAACCGTTCTCCTTACTTGAAAGTAATACCTCATCGTCTGAGAATTAACTATATATATATTCTGTTGTTTTTTTTTTTTTTTTGCATGTTTAACATAACTGTGAGTTACATCGCTTTTCATTTATCCAGTGAATTGAAGATAATTGAACAAGAGATTGAAAAGGTTCGGATTTTCCTTAACGATACATGGACTTCGAATGTAAGGTTTTGCTTTCTGAATGTAGTTCATAGCAAAGCGCATCTCTTGATCGGATGCACCATGTATCTCCTTGACGACGAGCACAAAGGGTGGCTATTCTTGATATCAGAATCCAATATAATGTCTACGCAAGCTGTTTTCTTCGAGAGTGAATTGAGTAGAGACCCTGAGCGAATAGTGCAATTGCTGAGTCTTTCAAATGTTTTAGTACTAAAGAATTCAGAAGCTTTTCATACTGTCTGATCGTCAGTAATTTATAATACGTAGATTCAATGTAATATCTCCTTTCGTATTACTGCTTTGTAAATACCTCTTTCAGAATACATATTACTTCAAATGAAACAGAAAAAAGTTTCTGTGTATGTAATAAGTAAGATACGTACAGTCTCAGAAAAAAGTTTTGTAGCACAGATACAAGTCCCAGAAAGGAGGCAGTGCGCATGATCAAACATACAACGAAACAAAACTAATTTTATTACCTCAACTAGTCCTTTTCTCTGAACCAGGTCGCTTGTCTTCTGATCATGCGCACTGCCTCCTTTCTGGGACTTTGCGACAAACTTTTTTCTAAGACTGCACATAAAAATACATAGGCCCTACATTAAATGCAACTCATACATAAATTACATACAACTCATTAGTGGCCAGTATATATGATCATGAAATTAGAAATAGTAAACAAATTAATATAATATTCCATATTGTAGATTACATAAAACTTGTACAAATTTTTGTCATGGGGATGAAATTATATAATAAGCTTCCCAGTCAATAATATAAGTTAGCAACCAATAGTTTTAAAACTGATTTTATAATTGGCTTTTAATTAATCCTTTTTACTCTGTAGATGAGTTTCTTAACATAAATTCATACGAAATTGCTTTTTATTAAATTAAGTTATTTACATTTAGTTACAAATAATACATTAAGAGTGAAGTTTTTTTTATTAATTTTTAGAGTTTCAAAAGTCTTGTGTTTTTATTCTAATTAAACTTTCATCGTCGTCGTCGTCATCGTCATCATCATCATCATCATCATCATCATCATCATCATCATCATCATCATCATCATCATCATCATCATCATCATCATCATCATCATCATCATCAAGGTTTAAGCCTCTAAAGGCTTGTTGCGGTCTCATGCATTAAATCTAATTAAACTTTACTGTACCGTATTCAATTATATGTGTATATCTATACTTACTTACTTACAAATGGCTTTTAAGGAGCCCGAATGTTCATTGCCGCCCTCACATAAGCCCGCCATCGGTCCCTATCCTGTGCAAGATTAATCCAGTCTCTATCATCACACCCCACCTCCCTCAAATCCATTTTAATATTATCTTCCCATCTACGTCTCGGCCTCCCTAAAGGTCTTTTTCCCTCCGGTCTCCCAACTAACACTCTATATGCATTTCTGGATTCGCCCATACGTGCTACATGCCCTGCCCATCTGAAACGTCTGGATTTTAAGTTCCTAATTATGTTAGGTGAAGAATACAATGCGTGCAGTTGTGTTGTGTAACTTTCTCCATTCTCCTGTAACTTCATCTCGCTTAGCCCCAAATATTTTCCTAAGCACCTTATTCTCAAACATCCTTAACCTATGTTCCTCTCTCAGAGTGAGAGTCCAAGTTTCACAACCATACAGAAGAACCGGTAATATAACTGTTTTATAAATTCTAACTTTCAGATTTTTGGACTGCAGACTGGATGATAACAGCTTCTCAACCGAATAATAACAAGCATTTCCCATATTTATTCTGCGCTTAATTTCCTCCCGAGTGTCATTTATATTTGTTACTGTTGCTCCAAGATATTGGAATTTTTCCACCTCTTTGAAGGATAAATCTCCAATTTTTATATTTCCATTTCGTACAATATTCTGGTCACGAGACATAATCATATACTTTGTCTTTTCGGGATTTACTTCCAAACCGATCGCTTTACTTGCTTCAAGTAAAATTTCCGTGTTTTCCCTAATCGTTTGTGTATTTTCTCCTAACATATTCACGTCATCTGCATAGACAAGAAGCTGAAGTAACCCGTTAAATTCCAAACCCTGCCTGTTATCCTGAACTTTCCTAATGGCATATTCTAGAGCGAAGTTAAAAAGTAAAGGTGATAGTGCATCTCCCTGCTTTAGCCCGCAGTGAATTGGAAAAGCATCAGATAGAAACTGACCTATACGGACTCTGCTGTATGTTTCACTGAGACACATTTTAATTAATCGAACTAGTTTCTTGGGAATACCAAATTCAATAAGAATATCATATAATACTTCCCTCTTAACCGAGTCATATGCCTTTTTGAAATCTATGAATAACTGATGTACTGTACCCTTATACTCCCATTTTTTCTCCATTATCTGTCGAATATAAAAAATCTGATCAATAGTCGATCTATTACGCCGAAAACCGCACTGATGATCCCCAATAATTTCATCTGCGTACGGAGTTAATCTTCTCAAAAGAGTATTGGACAAAATTTTGTACGACGTCACATGTATAATTAATCATACTGAAACCGAAAATCCCTTTTTTTAAATTTTTGTCTGTCTGTCTGTCTGGATGTTTGTTACCTTTTCACGCGATAATGACTGAACGGATTTCGATGAAAATTGGAATATAAATTAAGTTCGTTGTAACTTAGATTTTACGCTGTATGGCATTCAAAATACTTTATTTGAAAGGGGGTTATAAGGGGGCCTGAATTAAATTAATCGAAATATCTCGCTTATTATTGATTTTTATGATAAATGTTACATAACAAAAGTTTCTTTAAACATTATTTCCGATAAGTTTTATTCCAAGCAAAATTTTGATAGGACTGATATTTAAGGATATACAAGAGTTTTAAAATAACAATACAATACATTTTCAACGCCGCCTCAGATTATAGCGTCGTTGTTCCGTAATTCCTATGTGCAAAATATACAATTTTTCAAAGGAAGAAAAAACAGATTTATTCATTCTATGGCAGTGGTACATAGGAGATCGTGAATTCTTACATTTTCGAAAGAAAGAAATATAATTACATATAGGAGATTGTATTATTTGCTGTATAACTGTTTAAGTTATTTAATAGAGCAAAAATCTGAAAATCGATATGTCACAAAGGAGTTATTGCAGGAACGACATCGATGGCTATAATGAAATTAAAACAAATGACTCCGTCTATTTAACGCGGCCTTGACGTTTATCAATATTAATATACAGAGAATATTAAATTTGTCTGTTTGTATGAAGTAATCTCAGAAGCTAATTTGGATAATTCCTTCACTATTTGGAATTTGTAGTTTCTCTAGATGGATGTAATACTACATATAAGGAATGAGGTAAGATGAAACTAGATCTTTACGCACAAAAAAATTATCTTCCTACACAATCCACTCTATTAATTTGGAGTGATTTATTAAAGATGCATTGAAGACTAATTTAGAAGAATGTTAAACGGATTATCATTGCATCAAAAATGGATATTCTCCGAACCAAATGTTCATATTTTAATAATGTGCATGTAATAACAAATAAGAAATATGTTAAAGGAATTATCATTGCACCAAATGAGTGGTCTCTGGATCAAAATGATCGCATTTTAATTACTTAAATACAATTTAAATTAAGTAACATATTAAACTATTTATCCTTCTATCAAACACGAATGTTCCCTGGGGCAGATGTCCTATTTTAATTATGTAATTGCTTTATATTTATTTCTAACAAGTGCAGCGAAGCGCACGGGTACGGCTAGTTTCAAATAAGGTTATATGTTTTTTTTTCTCTTCTGCATTTGTGACGAAGTCTGCATGCATATTCATACATACATGCAAACATGCAAACATGCACACATGCATGCATACATACATACATACATACATACATACATACATACATACATACATACATACATACATACATACATACATACATACATACATACTTACTTACTTCAAGATAGCCAAATTTAAAGCATCTAAAATAGCCATACATACATACATACATACATACATACATACATACATACATACATGCACACATGCACGCATACATACATACATACATACATACATACATACATACATACATACATACATACATACTTCAAGATAGCCAAATTTAAAGCATCTAAAATAGCCATATTCAAAATATGTACTTGGAGAATTTAGTGAAGAACTGTTTTCAGAATCAGTTGTAAGAGAATTCCAAACTACGGATGCATATTAAAGTTTCGATCTAACTAAATAATAATAATAATAATAATAATAATAATAATAATAATAATAATAATAATAATAATAATAATAATAATAATGTAGAGCGATTAAAATTGTGTTAGCAGAATTAATTGATTTTAGTTAAGCCGTGATATGCCGCACAAACTGGAATGTTTGATCTTCGTTGGTATCAAAGATAATGGATATTGAATATTCTTCTCTCCCTCTCTCTTCTTCTCTGTGATAACGACGATAACATGGAATGTTTGCTCAGCAAATCGCCATCGAAATGGAGGCCTCGTCTCCAGGAACACAAAGGACACGGGCGAAACATTGATTGCCGAACGCGTTCCAGGATTCAGGCTAATTTATTCACTTTCATCCTCACAGAGGGATGCTGCCATTTCTCCTTGCTGTGCTTACAGTCGATTACGCACTAGTAAGATGAAGCCTTACAATTTTGTGGGTATACCGAGAAATGCGTAATTGTGAACTTTATGTTTCCATATACACTACCGGTTAAAAGTTTTCGATTACCTATCACAACTATGGATTTGTGGTTAAAACAGGGATTGCATTTTGAATATTCTATCATATCATAATTCTAGAGAGAGAGAAAATATTTATTTTGCTGGTCTATTTAGTTTTTCCGATGTGTTTGTACATTGAAATAAAGTACATAGTTGTTTTCATAGCTGGTCAAAAACTTTTAACCGGTAGTATATATATCTGTGTGGGTGTGTACTATAATTGGGGTCATCTTGGAAAAAAACATATGATGTATTTTGGCCATTATACGAATGTCTAGGAAAGGGAACTTTGTATGATCTTTGTGAATGTATGTAATATTATTACGTTGGTAACCCTTCTTGAAGATCTAAGTTGCTCTGCTCCTGCCCCATTGTTATAGGTGCTTTATAATACAAAGATTAGGATTTTATTGAAAATTTGTTTATTTAATTTTTGTTTCATTTGTGTATTTTACCCAATAATTTTATTCTGCTTCTGTCCCATAGAATAAGGCCCCAATTGGAGATTTTCAGAGGTCACAACTCTGTAATGATACCCGGCCCCGGAACAATTTTTCCTTCGAAATGATTCAAAACAACTTTACAGGGAGTTATACCTGAAAGCTTGATTTGCATAATACACGTCACTGTTCGTTAACAGAAAACCACAATTTAAATCACACAAAGTCAGTGCGCACTCAATGTTGGTTGCTTGACGGTTGTCAGCCCACTTTGAGGTCTGTGAATATAGAGGGAAAGATTGGATCGGTGTCTGGTAGGGTTCCCGGGTAGCTCAGTTGGTAGAGCGTTTGTACGTTTAACCAAAGGTTCCGGGTTCGATACCCGGCCCCAGAACAATTTTTCCCTCGAAATTATTCAAATCAACTTTACAGGGAGTTATGCCTGAAAGCTTGATTTGCATAATACACGTCACTGTTCGTTAACAGAAAACCACAATTTAAATCACACAAAGTCAGTGCGCACTCAATGTTGGTTGCTTGACGGTTGTCAGCCCACTTTGAGGTCTGTGAATATAGAGGGAAAGATTGGATCGGTGTCTGGTAGAGTTCCCGGGTAGCTCAGTTGGTAGAGCGTTTGTACGTTTAACCAAAGGTTCCGGGTTCGATACCCGGCCCCAGAACAATTTTTCCCTCGAAATTATTCAAATCAACTTTACAGGGAGTTATGCCTGAAAGCTTGATTTGCATAATACACGTCACTGTTCGTTAACAGAAAACCACAATTTAAATCACACAAAGTCAGTGCGCACTCAATGTTGGTTGCTTGACGGTTGTCAGCCCACTTTGAGGTCTGTGAATATAGAGGGAAAGATTGGATCGGTGTCTGGTAGGGTTCCCGGGTAGCTCAGTTGGTAGAGCGTTTGTACGTTTAACCAAAGGTTCCGGGTTCGATACCCGGCCCCAGAACAATTTTTCCCTCGAAATTATTCAAATCAACTTTACAGGGAGTTATGCCTGAAAGCTTGATTTGCATAATACACGTCACTGTTCGTTAACAGAAAACCACAATTTAAATCACACAAAGTCAGTGCGCACTCAATGTTGGTTGCTTGACGGTTGTCAGCCCACTTTGAGGTCTGTGAATATAGAGGGAAAGATTGGATCGGTGTCTGGTAGGGTTCCCGGGTAGCTCAGTTGGTAGAGCGTTTGTACGTTTAACCAAAGGTTCCGGGTTCGATACCCGGCCCCAGAACAATTTTTCCCTCGAAATTATTCAAATCAACTTTACAGGGAGTTATGCCTGAAAGCTTGATTTGCATAATACACGTCACTGTTCGTTAACAGAAAACCACAATTTAAATCACACAAAGTCAGTGCGCACTCAATGTTGGTTGCTTGACGGTTGTCAGCCCACTTTGAGGTCTGTGAATATAGAGGGAAAGATTGGATCGGTGTCTGGTAGAGTTCCCGGGTAGCTCAGTTGGTAGAGCGTTTGTACGTTTAACCAAAGGTTCCGGGTTCGATACCCGGCCCCAGAACAATTTTTCCCTCGAAATTATTCAAATCAACTTTACAGAGAGTTATGCCTGAAAGCTTGATTTGCATAATACACGTCACTGTTCGTTAACAGAAAACCACAATTTAAATCACACAAAGTCAGTGCGCACTCAATGTTGGTTGCTTGACGGTTGTCAGCCCACTTTGAGGTCTGTGAATATAGAGGGAAAGATTGGATCGGTGTCTGGTAGAGTTCCCGGGTAGCTCAGTTGGTAGAGCGTTTGTACGTTTAACCAAAGGTTCCGGGTTCGATACCCGGCCCCAGAACAATTTTTCCCTCGAAATTATTCAAATCAACTTTACAGAGAGTTATGCCTGAAAGCTTGATTTGCATAATACACGTCACTGTTCGTTAACAGAAAACCACAATTTAAGTCACACAGAGTTAGTGTGCACTCACTGTTGGTTGCTTGACGGTTGTCGGCCCACTTTGAGGTTTGTGGATATAGAAGGAAAGATTGGATCGGTGTCTAGTAGAGTTCCCAGGTAGCTCAGTTGGTAGACCGTTGGTATGTTTAACCAAAGGTTCCGGGTTCGATACCCGGCCCCAGAACAATTTATCCCTCGAAATTATACAGGTAAATTATACTGTACTTCGAGTCTCTGCACATATATCTTATATCATATTCTTTTTTACCCTTAAAATATAACGTTTACTGCGTACTTCGAAAGCATGTCCTACGGTGCCTTGGCATTGAGATGCTGGTCGCCATTTTAATTTAAAAATTGTTGAAACACCCATTGCAATGATTGAATCGATCTTCTTATGCTTCCTGTAAGTTCCAAGAGATGTCAGGAGCTTAGCAAGCACAGAAAAGAAGTGAACGATAACGATTCCACCTAGTGGCAAATTCGAAACTAAATGCATATATGAAGTATAGTATACTATACTCCAGAATCCAGGAGGTTGTAATATTCATCGTGCTGCGAAGGTTCTTGCGCCGTGTAGTAAATGTAGAAATACGATATTGGTTTTCCCAGTATGCCTTTTCTGTCAGCGGAAGCAGGTTTTATCTTCGTGCTTCCCATTACTCTGTCGTTCCACCAGGGCTCCATTATGGCCATCTCGCTGAATCTGCCTACCTACCTTACTTACGGTTACCCCCTTGTCGCAAAGTGGCCTATGTTTTTGCCACGGGAAGTACGCCTGCTTCCAGAATATGGTAATACCTTCGGGAGTGGTCTTGGTTCTATTCGACTCTAGGCGAACTTTATAATTAAGATTTAACGCAAGAAGTTCTGGCGGTATTAAAATTCGTTTAAAGTTGTTCTAGAATTAGTAGCAGGTTGGATTGTAGGTCATTGAAGTGTTAAACTCGCAGCCTGGTCTTAATTAAATGATTCAATTAAAAATGCTTTACCATTGTACTGTGTGTCCAATGGTGCGACGGAAAATTAAACCAGAAGTACTTTTATTATTTCTGTTTTCCTTGTACGAACGTTTGTCACAAGGCTGAAAATTTCTCATTACATGATAACATTTGTTTCACAGTGCTGTTCCCCCCCCCCCTCCCACCGTACAACTAACATTGTGGCAAGTCTGAAAACTAGCGTATTTTAACGCTGAATAAATTATTATTCGAGGGTCAACAGAATAAAACATAAAGATTTTCGCTTAACACTGATACAGCTCCGTTTTCGATGCTAATAACTTGGTACCTATTTCGTATTTATAGGAACATGTTAGAAGAAGGCAGAAATTCATGAAAATAACTGCCTAATTTGGGGTTGCCACAAGACACAGCATATTATAATGAGTATTATAAAAAATATTAATATAATGTTGTACTTTGAAAAAACTTTAATACATTTATTCATAGTTTTCTGCCCTAAGACAGGCCTTTCACTACAAACCAAGCATTCTCCAATCTTTCCTATTTACTGCCTTGCCCTTAGTCTCCGCATATATATCTTTAATGTCGTTATCTGCCCCGAACTCTTCTTCCATTCACCTTTCCTTCCAGTGCATTCTTCAGTAAGCAATTTCTTCTTAACTAGTAGTGACCCAACCAATTTCTTTTTCTCTTCCAGATGAGTTTCAGCATCATTCTTTCTTCACCCACTCTTTCCAACACTGTCAGTCCATTTCACACACTCCATTATTCTGTATATCCACTTTTCAAGTGCTTTCATTCATTTTGTCGTAAAGTCCATGTTTCTGCCACATACAATGCTACACTCCATACAAAGTACTTCATTAGTCTCTTAGGGCCGTATTCATAGATATATTTAGCGCGGGCTTCCGGTGGATGATCAGCGTTTTTCGTATTCATAAACCAGTGTTAGCGATAGGATATGATTTGAATTCTGTACAAGTAACCAGTGGATAGCCGGGGCTAGCTTAGTACGCTCGTAGCGCGTGCTGAGAAATTTCTATGAATAGCACCCCTAGTTCTTTTTCCAGAAATCCACAGAAGATGCTCCTTTTCCTAATAAAAACTTCCTTTGCCATTGCTATCCTCCTTTTGATTTCTTGGCAGCAGCTCTTGTTACTGCTTATAGTAAGCTTATACGTACCCCAAGTATTTGAAGCTGTCCACTTACTCTACTGACTCATTTAGTATTCGCACGTTTACCTTCTTTACTTTTCTTCCTATGAACATGGTCTTTGTCTTATTTGCATTTATCTTCATCCCATACTGCTCATAGGTATCATTTAACTCCAGCAACATATCTCCTAGTATTGTCTCCTCTTCTACTAACAACACCACATAATCAGCAAATTTTATGCACTTTATTCTTCTTCCTCCTATTATCATCCCTCCTATGTTCTGAAAACAGTTCTTCACTATATCCTCCAAATATAAATTGAACAGGGTAGGTAATAAAGGGAAGAAAAAAACGTATTTCATTATTTCTTATATCATTTTTCCTGTGTACCTTCTTCTCGGACTTGTAGCTGTACTCTGGGGTAAACTTTTTTTTATTTAAATTTATAAAAATGAATTACATATACAAATTATTAGTTTACAAATTGCAATAAATGTGATTTCTAAGACTAGAAACTGGATACTTGATAATTGTTAATCTAGATTTCAAAATTCCCAGTAGTAGGTTGAACCTTTTAAAGAACTCTACACGAAGTTTTGAATGGTTTCTCTGGCACCAGAAAAACAATGCAATTATTTTAATTTTACCTGTAATATGTTTGGTCCGGAAATATTCAGACTTGGGCTCATATTTATATTATTTTTTCTCATTTACTTGTTGAGGTTGAGTAGCTATTGTCTCGAACCTCACTGGTGAATCTGTAATGATCGCCTTCTTTAATTATTCTGTCCATGGCAATAATGTCCATAGTGTTAACATATGAATAAAACACAAAAAAATAATAACAAGACAATGAACGGATGCGTAATCTTTATGAGAAAAAAAAATATATTCTGGTCTACTGGTTTTTTTTATAAATAAGGACCGCAACATACAACACAATAAATAATTTAAGTAAATTTGCTCAATGTTAAGAACTTATATTGTATCGCAAGTTATCCTACTGCATTCGTGTAGTCTTACTTTTTTCGATAATGACAAGATTTACAACAATATAAACCGGATAAAGCGAGAATAAAATCGGGAAAAGAAGCGTTATAAACTGGCTCATATTTTATCGCATTTTTCTGCTTCATATATAATTTTTAAATGAGATCCTTTCAAAGTAAGTTTAGAAGTTTTTTGATAGTGACACCATCTTGAAACTGACTCTTTCCAAGTAAAGTCGTAGATTCTGTGGACGGAGACAAACAGCATGCTGAAACTTTTCTGAGTCGCAGTCCACAGAGGTTGCAGATGTATCTCGCTGTAATTGAGATAGAGAGAGAGAGAGAGAGAGAGAGCAGGTCAGAGAGATATTCCATTCGACTCTAGAATCTTCCAAAGAAAGAATGAAAATCTTACCTGTGTTATGTTAGTCTTTTGGGAAGAACTGTAATAAGATTATATTTCATCATCATCATCATCATCATCATCATCATCATCATCATCATCATCATCATCATCATCAAAGTATAGGCCACTTGGCCTGTTCTGCCATTAGGGGATATAATACATTTTTATATATGATAGTGCGTGAAGTCCACACCTGTGGAATAACGGTCAGCGCGTCTGGCCGCGAAACCAGGTGGCCCGGGTTCGATTCCCGGTCGGGGAAAGTTACTTGGTTGGGGTTTTTTCCTGTGTTTTCTCTCAACCCAATATGAGTAAATTCTAGGTAACTTTCGGACTCATTTCACAGGCATTATCACTTTTCATCTCATTCAGACGCTAAATAACCTAAGATGTTGATAAAGCGTCGTAAAATAACCTATTAAATAAAAAAAAATGCTTAAAGTTGCATTTCACCCTTTGTTATCGGTGTCTAATGTGAGCCTTTAAAACTCTATTGCGTAAAAAGTAAGTAATCACTTTAGGCACTGCTATTCATTTTACGCACTGCCAAAGAAAATATAATATTCATCTAACTGCTTTGTAGGTTATATGGCCGATTTAGATGGCCATGAAATTGTGAACATGAATACATTTTTTATATATGATAGTGCGTGAAGTCCACACCTGTGGAGTAACGGTCAGCGCGTCTGGCCGCGAAACCAGGTGGCCCGGGTTCGATCCCCGGTTGGAGGAATGTTACTTGGTTGGGGTTTTTTCCTGTGTTTTCTCTCAACCCAATATGAGTAAATGCTAGGTAACTTTCGGACTCATTTCACAGGCATTATCACCTTCATCTCATTCAGACGCTAAATAACCTAAGATGTTGATAAAGCGTCGTAAAATAACCTATTAAATAAAAAAAATGCTTAAAGTTGCATTTCACCCTTTGTTATCGGTGTCTAATGTGAGCCTTTAAAACTCTAGTGCGTAAAAAGTAAGTAATCACTTTAGGCACTGCTATTCATTTTACGCACTGCCAAAGAAAATATAATATTCATCTAACTGCTTTGTAGGTTATATGGCCGATTTAGATGGCCATGAAATTGTGAACATGAATAAAACAGGCTGCCATTCCATGAATACTTACTTCTTAATGGTTCTGAGTATAGACAGCCATGCCATTGTGATCTTATAACCTCTCCAACTTGAAATATTTATTTAATGTTTCATTAAATTAATTTTGCATTATTTCATTTGTGGTATTTCACTGTTTTATACAGTTTAAATTTATGTCATATGTTAAATGAACAATCTTATATCACTCGTTTTAACCTCAATGCCATATACTATATGGTCAACTTAATTTTAACTTGTTTATTTTAACTGTCATATGGCAATTGTTTATAACTATGGTATTTTATTCATAACAATAATTGTAAAGTGTTCATATCTTGTTATTAATGGTTCTTACGACCTGATGATTGCATATTATGCCGAAAACGTTAATCTGTTATTGATTTCTGTGTGTTGTGATGTATGTGAATAAATAAATCACAAGCAGAACAAGACGGCATACATAATCTTAACATATTAAACCTCTATCAAACAGGGTCAGATTATTTATCTTTAAGAACTGAGTTTCTACACGTGCAAGGACCTATTGCGATTTTTCCTGGAATCCATCCATATCTAGTTTTCTACTGTCTTTCAAGTGATGCATTTAGTATAGATTCCAGGCGTTTCCTGGTTCAAAATAACTTAACCGTTTCCTATGTCCTGTGTGTTGCCTACATTCAGGGTAGTCCGGAAACTTACTGATTGCCCCTTATATAGTCATCCTTCTACACTGTAGAAATACATCGCCTCTGAAATTCCTTACCTAATGACATCAGGAATTGACAGACATTATCACAATTCAAAATTAAATTGCAAAAATTTGTCTTGTTCTATGGTTTTTAAGTAGACCTAGGCCTATTGCTAAACGTCTTGATTTGTGTTTTACTCTAGATTGAAATTGCAAGTTTCTTGTTTATGTACATTAATTAACTAAGATATAATTAAGATAATTAATGATTCGTTTAAAGTTTGTATGACTCTAATCTGCATATATTTTCGTGTCGTTTACTTGTTTATAGTGTGATTCTTTTCTGTGTTTGTTTTTGTATCTGTGGTGGTGTGGAAGGGAAGGCCTGATGGCCTTAACTAGACGAGAAAAAACAAATTAATTTCAATTTCAATATATCTCACTGTAATTTATTTTGTATATAAAATGTTAACTTTTTTTCTTATTGTTTCAGGTAAGTGACATGGTTACGAGGAAGTGATGAGACAAGTGTAATAAGTCGCCACGGGGTAAGTGAACCATCTAGAGTTTCATGTAATGTCTACAATAACACACAGTGGTAAATATGATACAGCGTACCTTGTTAGCGTGTTTACTAGACAACTATATTTTCAGGGTATTTTAATGATAATGTTAAAACTGTTTCGGTAAACAAACACTTAATAAGAAGCAATTTGAGAATATGAATTCGTGCTCGGAAGCCCGGCGTTAGTCAGGCAACGGTGATGTGACTGAATATAGCCATCGATAGCAGCGAATCTATCGGCAGATTACAACAAATCGCAAAGTTGAATTTGCTCCATTTGAGTGTCCGGAAATTGACTCCGAAGTAGAGCCCAAAATAGTTGTTAAATTACCAGGAAACCAATACAATGCTCTCGAACATGATTATTCTATATACGGTTCTGTATCATACGGGGAAATTATACCGACGAATCAGTAGAGCCTAAAACTCTTGCAAAATTACGCAGGATTACTGGGATGAAGATATTGGAATAAAATAAATACAGAGTGAATTTTATACTGGGTGTCCCATTCGCTACCGAACCTGCAATTTCTTGGGTAATTTCAACACTAATGAATGCATTGCAATGGAATTTTAAACGGACCTATCTCGATTTGTGAGAAATATGAAAACATCATCAAATGTGCTGGAAGTGAGCACCATCTGCGTCCACACAAGATTGAATTAGTAGCGCCACATTTTGGAAAAATCCTTGCCCGTCCATCCGCTGTTACTGCTTGAATTTCTTCGGTACTGTTTATTTTCAAGGCGTCTGTGGTTCATGGTTTGTTTCGGAAAACTCTTCCTCTGAGATATCCCCATAAAAAATAATCAGGCGGCATCAGATCGGGCGAACGCGGTGGCCATAGACAGGCTGGCTGGCGGACCGCTATTTCATGTAGCAAAAGCGAAGAGGACCAGTTCATTTCATTTCCCATACAGCGAAGGTACTCCTGTTCCAATTTCATTGCAGTGTCTTCATTGCTGGTGAAATATTAAGATATTAAATTCAGGGTTCGGTAGCGGGTGGGACATCCAGTAGAAATGAACCTGATAACTTAGCTCCAAAATGAAAACTGCAACAGGGATTCGTTTCAAACCATTTTCGTATTGAAGAACGCGTGTTTATTGTGCGTTATCATTAGGTCACAGGATCTTTCCTTGAAACCCAATGACAGTTCAGGGCGAAGTTTAGAGGGCAGTAAATACACGGATACCAATTTTATGGCTCCAGGACAAAATGTGATATGTAATTTCTTGCAGTTTTTCAGGAGCGAGCATTTAAAGTTTGAACTACTGTATAAAATCGTAGTAATCATGTTTCACAACAACTGGTTAGAGATAAAAATAATAGAGATACGCATGTCATCTTTTGCCACAATAAAAATGCCATCAAAATGCACAACATATCGCAAAATTTATTTTCTGTCAAAAATTGATATATCAACTTGTGCCTCGGAACCACAGAATTTATATTTGGTGAAAGTGGGAATATGGTGCGCCATTTCCAGTGTAAGGATTAGGGGGCCAATTTTTTCCGTGATACAGTTGACACTAATATAAACAAGAAGATATTCGCAGAGTTAGTGGAGCAAATTGATGACATGAAACTAACGCAACCATATTTTCAGCAAGACCTGACATACATCTGAAGAGTCAATGAAAACATTGACATCCCAATCACTTTCTCTGTTCTGTAGCTACCACGTTCGCCCGATCTTACCAGCCCTGATTTCTTATTGTCTCATTATTTGAAATTATTGCTTCCAACATAACAATTGGAAAATAACTGCCAGTTGTCGTATTGATTTGTCAGTACTCGAAATTCGAAATAAAGTTGGTAAAAGAATATTCAACCTGACATCTAGAAAATCAATGTAAGCCACTAGGATATGTAGTAATAGGGGAAATATGGTTAGGTTTCACCCTTAGGGTATTAAGTAAGCTGATCGGATTATAATCAGGTATTGAGAATTTGTTTGAGTTTTTTTCCTCGATCCGTTACATTTCTTTCAGAACGACACTTGACCAAATTAATTCCATTAAATAAAGTCAACACAACGCTGGACCTCCATGTAAAGTAAATCAGACCATCCAGTCAACAGTGGACAAATATGCCTGCTGTAATCAGAGTTTTAAACCCAGAACTAGACCACAGTGTTTGAAAATAGTTTTACCAGTTTGCATATAGGCTACCGTTGTCGCCAATGCGTGGGATTTTCCACCGATTTTTTTTGTCGATAATCTTCTATTAGTCTTTCATCAATTTACGGAACATTGATGCTATTCTGTACTGCGACTGGCTGGTAAGAGTATGTATATCGAGGGAACTGTAAGCTAATTTGGAGTGTTGACACATACAGAGGAATGCAATTTCACATTTGGCAGACAAGTAACTGAAATCAGTGTTACCAGTCTCGTGGAATTAATTTCTAACGCTGGTCGCAGGTCAATTTACACACTAGAGCGATTCGCTACGGGTAATTTGCGGCATATTTATCGTTATTTCTTCTTAGCTACTACTTCGGCTTTTAAATGACACCGAGGTCATCTGTTCAAAATATTTCCCCGAAATTATTAAGGCTATTTTGAAAGTATTCAGAAACGAATAATTAAAGTAAATTATTTATTTACTATAGGTCTGTGCAAACTTTTCTTACAATCAACAGTAAAACCTTCTTAATCGGAACTAATTGGAGGGATAATTTGACCGGTTTAACGAAAGTCCGGATTAACTGAAATAACCTAAGACAACGGTAGGAAGTGCATTAAAACTCCGTTAATAGCAACAAAACACGTTTATTATGGTGTATTTAAAGGACATATGCCTAAATACACTATACAGTAAAATGTAAATCACTACATACAATGCCGTACTATTTTTAATACTATAGGTGTGATATTGTAAAACCATTGTTCCAATGTATAACAGTAAGTATTAAAACAAGGTTCTTTAATTTTTACAAACTTATCGTTTTTTTGCCTGTCCAGATTAAGCGAAGTCCGGCTTATCGGAGTCCGGATTAACGAGGTTTTACTGTACTTGATTTTCTGTCAAATGTTAGGGCAGATTTTTTAATGTATACATTGAGGAAACTTGCCGCCAAGGAAGATATCCAGTTTTTCGCCACTATTTTCAGTTAGGACTAATCGTCTTTCAGAAAAATTACTATAAGCTTGTTCGTACTCGTGCAAATATTTTGCAATGCAAAAGGAATGGCAGTCGATGGTATCAGGTCGAGCAGTGAGGTGAGTGGTGAAACAAGTCTTATTTCAAATGCCAAAGGCGCTCAAGTGTGCGCCGGAAGGATTAGTAGCGTACGTTATCTTGAAAGAGGACTACCACATCTTTTGTTTTTAACTGCCCACCACAATTTTGTTAAGAATTCATAATAAGTCTCACCATTAATTGTACTTTAACGCTTCAGAAAGTAAACTAGAAGCATACCGCTGTTATTCGAAAACACGATGGCCTTTTTTTTTTACGTAGAACTATGTTCTTACCCGAGTGTGGGTGAGAGTGTAGGTACATAGTTTCTGATATCTCAAAAATATAACATTTGAAACGCCTACTCCACGGAAACTACGAGAGCTACGTTGTTGACTTATTTCTATTTGCACAGAGAACAGATGTCACTTCATAACAATATGTAAGCCGGTTGGACAAGATGCATGAGGGGTGGGGGGCCGGCGAAAATGGCCGTTCTTAGTAACCTCCGCGTGTCACCGCGGTATGAATGATAGCCGATTACGTCAGGATCACTTGAGATACGGAAACGATAAATACCATTAATCTGCGAACTAAATTACAAGACTTACGAGACCCGGATTGTGAGAGTAGTAGTGAAAGTTTCAAACATGCTTAAGAAATTCGGAATAAAATATCATCGCGACCGGCGAAATGCAGTAAGAGAGGTGGGTGAGGGCACAAAGATTCGGAAAAGACCACATATGTCGGGAGCGGAACGAAAACTAGAGTACAAGACTCAACTGAAGGTCGCGCGAGAGAGTGGAAATTCGCTTCAGTGTGTGGTATGAAAATAGTTACTGTAAATATAGGTGTGGCCTGTTGGTCAGCATGCTGGCTTCCAGATCAGGTGGTCCCGGATTCGATTTCCGGGCTCGGCGCTCTGTGAATTTTTCTTGAAGAAGAGGAATTCCCTGGGTGTCTAGAGGCTGGAAATTTGTATGAATGTGAGTGTGATTTTGAGTGCGCCGGGTTAATATTAATTAACCAATCATCACAAATTAAAAATACATCAGACTGTCGCTGGGCAGTAACCTGAACACACGTTTCAGCGTCACATTGTTGACAAGTAACTCCATCTGTTAGCACAACCATAAAGCATCTAATAGATGCTATAGAGTTACCAACAACGAAAAAAAAAAATCTAAATATAGGTGGCTTTGACAAGAAGTGACATTCAGATGTTTCTGTGGTTCAGATTTTTGTAGCCATTGTTTTGTTTTTATTGTTAGCAACGGAGGAATTAAATGAACATAATCTATAAGTTTCAGTGGCACGTATTATCTCGTTCTATACCTCTCATACTTGATGGTTAATGAGAACTCTTAATTCCTGAAATTCACGAGAGATGTGTTTGACGTACAACTCTCATAATCCAAAGAACCAATCTCTCGCCGAATCTTATATAGACATGATCCTTGATAGACATTTGGAAGGACTCAGATGCACTCGCCACTTCCCATGCTTCTATCATTGCTTATTACTTTCAGTCTAAGAAGTCATTCCACCTGATTAAGGATGACAAAACAAAATAAATTACAAGATGCAATCAATATATTTCCGAACTGGACTTGTATTTATTGTACCGTTAAATATACATGCACGTGTCACTGAAGATCATTGCTTCTATATCTGTCAAGTCAGTCTATCATACAGCGTCGGATTGTTTTTAAGAACTGAGCTTCTACACGTGATTTTGTGCGAATATTTCAAGGGCCTATTGCGATTTTTCCCGGAACCTCTCCATATACGCCTTATGGTTAGTCTTCTTCTCTGCCTTTCAAGTGATGCATTTAGTATATAACCTACATTCCAGGCGTTTCCCTGATTCTAGATAACTTCTCAGTTTCCTATGTCCTGTGTGTTGCCTGCATTGAGGGCAGTCGGGAAACATATTGATTGTCCATTGTACAATCTACAGTATTCGTGATTGTCTTTTACTGTGCAGCTCCAGACATAGTTCTACGTCTAAAATCTTGTAGTATAGATCAGCGTTTCTTAAACTTTTTTGAAGTGGTTGGTTTTGTTCCCTTCGAAAGCAAAATTTATCATTTCTGTAGCATATTTTAATACCAGTACCGGTATACTTATATTTTAAAATAGAATTAATTAATTAAAATCATTTAAATTAAATTAATTTTATATTAGTATTAACTAATTAAGGTAATGTTAATAGAAGAAAATTCATTTTTGTTTCTTTAATGATTCAAGGCTATTAGAGTTTGGATAATCACTTTAACTTATTAAATAAAAAAAAACGTTACACTTAATGAGATGGATGAGCATGCCGATTCTTGCACTGTTGTTCTATATTTGGACGTATGCTGGCAAGTTTAAGTCGGAGATTGTCACATACATGGAGTCGATTTCGGTAGCCTACTTTGTTTTTAATAGAGTTAGTGATGAAAACCCTTTCTCACACAGATACGTAGAAACAAACTGAATTATAATCTCCAAAGCACCATTGTACAGTTCACTATATTCTCTTTTCACTTGTGATGAGATCCAGAAATTAACCATATCTTCCGCTTGGAATTTCATTTTAATTTCTGTATCATTCGAGAGTTCACTGAATGGAAGTTTATTTCAATATCGCAATGAAAGTGATCATGAACCCATGAAAATTCGTCATATTTGATTGGAAAATAAGTTTAAAATTGTGACCTTAGAGTTGTATTATTGGTGTACGACGTACAGTATGTGACCATTTCAATGTGCAGAGTGGGTGCCGGCAAAACTATTAAGAAAGTCATAAATACATGAAAAGGTTCGGTCCTCTGTTATGAATTCGGGTGGTCTCTGGCTGGATTTCAGGCGCGGCGCCAGATGTGCAGGGAAACGCCACGTTCATAGTGCTTTAAATTCCTTCTTTTGTTGTTGAGAGTAGATTGGGAAGTCAGTAGACTGATAGGGTAATAAATTTCATAAAATATCAGTACTGGGAGAAAAACTGAAAGACGATTACATGTGTCATTTCCAAACTCTGAGATTTTCAGCTATAGAGTGATACGCAGTTCTTTTGAATTTTATCATTTCTTCTGCCTTTTTTTGAAGGACCACAAGGGCAGACCTCGAGGACCACGGGTGGTCCGCGGACCATAGTTTGAGAAACGCTGGTATAAATTATCTATGCTCAGAATTCCCTACCCTTTTTGATGAGGTCTCTTTGTTGACACAGTTTGTTAACACATCTGACTTTCAACCGTCAGCAACGGGATCTTTTGATAAGTGTTTAGACTTCTGCAAGGTTTGATTTGGTTGTTTAAAGCGCCATAAAGAGGCGAATGCAATTTCTGAAGCGAGCTTGGGATGTGTGCATTATATAAGTTGAACCTTCGCCGTCTTTTCTGAAAACGAATGTACTTTGTATGCTCGTAGAAGGAAGAAGCATTTGGACTGCCTTCCTTAGATTTTAAGTAGGCAGCATGTGAATGGGAGAGCCAATAAACATTGAATCTCTAGCACCGCCTCTCCCGCTAGGCAAGGGTGGGAATATTACTCCTCTGCATTGAGGAAGGGATGCGTTTTACTGGCTTATCGAAATTCATGAAAATCAAACAGCTGGATAAATAAGTTAAAGGAGTGTATAGTTGCTTCCATTCCGGTAATGGCTCACACTCTGAGTCTGAATGGTCTATCTCCTCTCGTACGTATGGGCCTCAGTTTGCAGAAATTTTGTAGCGCTATACTCACATGCTGACATTTAAATTTTAATTCGCTTGAATGTGTTCACGTCAAGCTTCGTTTTGTTCTTTATAATAGCCGTAAAGAATAAACGTGAAAGCAGAGAGCTTTAACAACTTTCGTTCTGTCATTTGCATATTATTTTAAATGCAGGGTACTTGAATTCTCATCACTGATACAGGGACATAATTTTATTTTTACTTCAATTTTTATTTTATCTGAGTTTTAGAATGCATTTCACTCCCACCCCTTCTACTAATGAAGATCCAACTATCCTCCACACAGAATCAAGGCCGCATATACTAAACAGTACTGAGTTAGTGAGTATAGTACGTTCCAGAAATATGTTCGCGTTTTCCAGTGACGAAAGAGCTTTCATTATTGAATCATATTTTCGCACAGGTACTGTCCGTTTGCCTACGTCGCATCCCTATTTCCCTCACCTGGTTCTGCTCGCCCCTCTGTAAAAGCTGGGCTGTCTTAGCTCTTTTCTGAAAACATTAATTTCTGTTAGGAATTGGAAGTTTACGTAATAATATACAACTGTTTAAAATAACTTAAATAAAAGGGCCTCGTTAAGTAATTAACTGTCACGTGATTTCCCCCCTTTCTACGATCCTGCGGCATAACCACTCGGACGGACAGTAGATAGCATGTTTGAGTAATTTTATCTGTGCGGGTCGGGCAGAAGTGAAGATTGAATTTACAGTACGTAAGGTACTCTTTTATAGAGTAGGTATAGAATTATTTCAACATGAGTTACTAGTACGAAGGACGAAACTGGCAATTGGAATTAGATGCAGTAGTCTATAGTGCGATAATATGCACAAAAGAACTGAAGCCTGTGTCGAAATGAACGGCCGCCATTTTCAAAAATGTGTTTAAATATTCATATTATGATTATTTTTCAATTTAACTTCTTTCTCTATATTGTACGCTAATGTGCTGTAGAGAGTATAATATACACTGCTTAATGAATACGTTCGCATGGATAACTCAGTTCGTAAGTAAAAACACTTATTTTTAATACAGTACTGTACTTTGATTAAAGAAAAACCCAATGAAAATTATCAAACTCAAAATCGCGATATTTGCTAGTTTATATTAATGGATGAACTACTTTTCTTCCCTCCTGTACCTAGTAGAGTGATTTGTTTGTGTTTTACGCCAGTATCATCGAACTACAGTCGTGGAAGGGGGTAGCAAACTGTGTTTTCGGTTCTCTAAAGGTATAGCCAGGTTAATATTAAAAATGTTAGTAAAAATAAAATGATGTCCCTGTACAAGCGCCCACACTTATGGACTGACGCGCAGAACTGTGGACCTCTTTTATCGTCGGAATGTTGCCCACGATGCACCGTGGGGGATGATCTGAATCGCACGTCGTCCCAAATGGTATTGTGGTCGCTATGTTGATTGTTGTATCGGTAGGCTTTGGGGTTCAATTCCTGCCACGGCGATGGATTTTGAAGGGTGATTAACTGGCAGCGCATTTTCGTTCCCAAACAAGTTATCGGTTATTATATCCTGGAGTTTTAGGGTTCAAGTCTGACGCTAAATGCTTACGTCAGGACGCTACGAAAGTTATAACTTAGTTCGATAAATAATAATAATAATAATAATAATAATAATAATAATAATAATAATAATAATAATAATAATAATAATAATAATAATAATAATCGAGCATGACAACTGTAAGTGAGATTGCTACTAAATTGAAATGGTCTGTCCAGCTACTTTTTAACATATAAACGCACTAACACTGCGAAACTAGCGCTCTACAAAATATTAGTGCTACATATGTCATGAAAATATAATTAGATCGATAATAATATTGAACTAGTATATACAATATGTATTATAAAACGTAATAGTAAACATGATAGACATTAACTAACATAAATTCTGAGGTTATGAAATGCAAATCTTTTACGAATGTCACATAAAATTTTGATACCAGAGCGTTTTCGCACTTTCAGTTCTATGTCACATGCTTTACACTGTATGTTTTCATTTCTTATGCTGAAATAGTTCTTACCAAATTCGGATATAACCGACTGTAACGTAGATCTTGCTGGAGCATTCCTTTGAAACAAGGAAAAGAAGAAAGTAATAAAGATATATTTTGCTCAGAAAGTGTATACTTTACACATTAAGTTAAATTAAATTAAATTAAATTCTATGAAATATGAATGGGACAAACGTGTGATCAGAGATGAGCCCACTTACAAAATTATTTAAAAGAATGCAAAATAAAATAGAATATTATAACATAGATTAATAAATTAAAATAATATCAACACGAAAGCCTGAATGAAAATGCAACCTACTCGGTATTAAAATGAGATCACAATATAGTCGTAACTTTGTGTTTTACGTAGACAACATTGACGATGGAGCGCCTGTATTGTACTGTGATTCAAAGTCTAAGCGCACCTGCTTGCAATTATACTTTTATGCATTGCGAATAAGTGGCTGGACTGTGGCTCATTTTAAAGTTGCACACCACATCGGCACGCCACGTTATGCATGATGTGTATTTGTAAAGAGTTATGTCGTGTTCTAGGGTGAATGTATGTGTAAGTGTTAATATAAGTGTAGTGTAGGAAATGGGTGAGAATGATGATGATGAGGAAGGGAGAAGGGCAAACCCGGTGTCGGCACGTAACCTACATAATAGATTAAATGAGAGCAGGCTGGGGATGTCGGTGGAATGATGGAGGGAAAATGGTAGTACTCCGAGAAAACCTTCTCCGTCATCTACTTCATCAATCACAAATTCCATCATGACCTAGCCAGGATTCGGACCCGAACCGCCTGGAAGGAAGACCAGGGCGCTAGCACCGGAGCCACAGAAGCGACTATGTAGATATCTTCACGCTTGACTCATGGAAGACTTGATGGCTGAAGATTCGAGCTGCCTCTTCTGGTCGATCTGCTTTTCAAGTTTTAATTAACATGGTGTCTATTGAACTGGAAAATAACGAACTTTCCAGCCGTAATTACGTGGATTCAGCTTTCCTGTTTCATATACGTCATTGAAGCGATGTAATTATATAATACGTGCCACAAGGAGAGTACTTCAGCGGTTCAATCTTCGCTTGAAATGTAGATTTTGTAATAATATTATTATCGCTCTCTTGCTGCCTAGTTTTCGCTCCGTCTAGTCTGTTTGTGTGCTAATTCTATAAATTTCGTGTCCCACTTTTGCAGTTACGTAATTACAAATGTAGGCCTATGAATTTATTTTATGTACAACACAATGCATTTTCTTAACTAAATCAAAACTGTAATCTGTTAAACGAAATCTCTAATATAATTTTAACTTGGCACTTTTTCTGCGTACCACTCGAGAAAAATTGTACCAAAAATTGCAGTATTGTGCTTTACGGTAGCTACGTCGATGCCACCCGTAATGCATTCGTTGGTTAAAGAGCTTCGGTGGTTCATCCATGGCCCAGGTTAAATTTCTATCACAACATTGATCAAATGGAATGCTCGGCCTATGTTTATTATGTTAGGAGATCCAACCTCATTTCCTTTTGTAGATTATGTGCATCGCAACATTTCCAGAATGAAACCACCCAGACATCCGAGAAATCATATCTTTGTATAAGCAATTTATTCCAGCATGAACGAGCTCAGGCTCGGGTTCGATTCACATTTCAGCTGATTACCTGGTTGGGTTTTTCCGAGGTTTTCCCTAATCGTAAGGCGAATGTCAGGCAATCTATGGCGAATCCTCGGCCTCATCTCGCCAAATACCATCTCGTTGTCATCAATCCCATCGACGCTAAATAACCGAGTAGTTGATGCAGCGTTGTTAAACAACCAACTGAAAAAACAAGAACAATGACGTATTAATTAACAAATTAATAATGTATTCTGATGGTTTATTTCAGTGAGTTAGGCTATATCTTTGTACAAGGAAGGCAGTGTTGCAGACAGTGCTGTAGATATGTGACTTCGGCATCAGCTGGACTTGGAAAACATAAAGAAGGTACACATACGAATTACAAATGAGAAGTAGAACAAGCGGACAGCTTCAAATATTTGGGATGTACTACCTACAAGCAGTAACATAGGCTGTTACGAAGAAGTCAAAGGGCGATAATAATGACACAGAAAGATTTTAATAGAAAGAGGAGTATTTTTTTCGGACTTTTGGAGAAAGAAATGGGAGACTAGGGAAGTGCTATGTGTGGAGTGTGGCATTATATACGGTAGAAACATGGATATTACAAGGAAGTGAAGAGAAGCGACTAGAAGCATTTGAAATGTAGGTATGGAGAAGAATGGAGTGTGTGAAATGAACAGACAGAATAAGAAATGAAGCTGTGCTAGGAGGAGTGCGTGAAGAAAGAATAGTGCTGGAACTGATCAGGGAGAGGAAAAGCAATTGGCCGAGTCACTAACTAAGAAGGAACTGCCTATTGAAGGATGCAGTGGAAGGACTGAAAAAATGTTCGGGTCAGAAGAAGATACCAGATGATAGGTATTAAGATATATGATGCTGGATTTGTAGTGGAGGACCTGCCCTTGGGCGGGAAATTATGAATGAATGAAGGAATTAATTATAAATGCTGTCCTTATTCTCTCGAAACTGATGTAAATATACACCATGTCCCGCTTAGAGGGATCGAGAGATAGGTGATAATTTCAAGTGTAAATAATGGTTTATTAACATAACTTGATGTAAAAACTCTCCGAGTTTCGAGGAATGCTCAATGCAACTCGATGTGTGTGCCTTGCGTTGCTCTGCAAACATTCAAACGGTATTCAACCTCCCGCCAACCTTTTGTAGCATTTATGGAGTCACTACTGCAGCTGCATTTTTGATGCGTTGTCTCAGTTCCTCCAAAGTGTTAGCTCTGTCTCTTTGGTACACAGCATCCTTCACAAAGCCCCAGAAAAAAAAGGGTCAGATCGGGTGACCTGGGTGGCCAGACAAGATGTCGCCTTCCGATCCACCTATCGGGAAATTTTTCATCCAAGAACTCACGCACCCGTTGATGATAATTGGATGGGGCTCCATCCTTCTGAAAAACCGATCCTGAGGGAAGATGGTCAACAACAAAGTTCTGCAACATGTCGAGATAGCCTACATATTTCCTGTGATTGTAGTCTCTACGAAGATGAATGGTCCAATGACGGAGTTCCTCGTCAATCCACACCAAACATTCACTGCTAGCCATCAGCGTATTCCGAATCTCACCGGACCGGTGGACTACAATGACGTCACGCTGCAGCGAAATAGGAACAAAACTGT
The DNA here is from genome assembly GCF_040183065.1 of Periplaneta americana. Lineage (NCBI taxonomy): Eukaryota > Metazoa > Arthropoda > Insecta > Blattodea > Blattidae > Periplaneta > Periplaneta americana. The sequence goes on along the minus strand of NC_091117.1, from coordinate 38,831,223 downwards.
TTGAAGGATCGATGGTTGTCATGGAGACTGTATAAGTTGTCTGTGCTACGCTAGCAAAATTTTGCGAAATTTCCGTACTGCCATCTCGTTCAAAGAAAAGAGAGCATAAACAATTTATTTCTTGAACCGGTAGTAATAACTGGTCCGTTGACATGTTCGCTCATAAGCCATTAACATATTGTTTTTACGTTGTGCTCATTACAAACAATACAGCAGAACCAAAGCAGAACACACCGCCATGACACAACAGTGCACGATGTCATTCGTCTGCTAATTCCCGCCCTATACAAGAACCAATCAGATTCACTGATGGCGGCTGATGGAGACTGCCACTACCTCTGCAAGCTGATGGCCCCGGTGCGACACCGGTGGAGCATCAGTAAAGCCATCGGTGAAATTCGGAACACCGTGATGCCATCAGATTGCTCAGCGCTGAGATTCGGAATACGCTCCATAGCACGCATTGAAATTTCTGTTGTGGTGTCCACGTGTTTACCATAGCGTGTTCTCCTACGAAATGGTGCCAGTTTTTTTAATGTCCTAGCAACAAACAAACGAAAATTACGCATAAACAAACGAAAGTTACGCAGACAGCTGTTTTCAAACTTTGTTGCATGAACTTGGACAGTTTCTCTATCTTGTCAGATGTAAATCACAACGATATTTTTATCTGATTTTAAGTGGTGAACATTTATTTCTCGATCTCTCTAAGCAGGACACGGTGTACTTGTTTCGTTATGAAAATTGCGACTCCTTTCATTCATGCAGTTTCGGTTATCTGATGTGTCCTTTGTAATCCTATTTTGTGTGTGTCAGGTTGCAGAACTTTTTTGTACGAGAGCATGACACAGACGGACGATACCTGTTGTGTGGCGTGGACTTTGTCTTGAAATGCGGAGCTCTGCGTCCCCATTTCCAGAGTTTGACGTGGCTTACCATTTTAAGGCCTGTTCGATGTCACTCACCGCGGTCCTTGTGGACGTGTAAATTGAATTGCGTCAACGTGGGATCACATTACGGCTAGGGCTCGCACTTTGGTGCTGTATTATCCCGACTTAGTTTGACAGCCAAGTCGTGTGGTCATCGTTCATTTCAAGTTAGCTCCAGTTATTCGAACTCCAAGTTTACACATGACACGAGATGACGCGTTCCAATGGCGGTTGTCGTTACTGTAGTTGTGGTCTAAGTCCCCTACAAACGATTCTACATTGACCGAAAAGCGAGTTATATTGTTAAGGCAGTGGCGGTGCGTCAATAAGAGCACAAGAGCACGTGAACACCTTGTTTCCATTAATGCAGGACTAGTTTTATTATTTAATACCGTATTGACGTAGGTAGTGGGAATGTATAATATCTGAAACGAGTATTTTAAACTTCCCGCATCTTACATAAACTTCTTATGTAAACTTGGCAACATCCGTTCACGTACAAGCGGTGCTCTTTTCAAGAAGGTTACAGGAATTTCACGCATGCGCGGGAGAAAATTGTCTTTCGCTGGTCGCTTATGACTCGTCAAGAGCACAAAGCGGTAAGTGAACAGTGAATCTATCCTACAGATGTCAGGTGCATCGATGCTATCGTTCACGTGCTATATCTCGAGGAGGAAAATTAATAGTCTGTTTTCTAGCCTGTAGGTGTCAGCATCTCACTGTCGGAACGTTTACTTTATGTGGATGTGTGTACAGTGCTGTTACGTGCGTGTAGTTTGTGAATTACTATACTTCAGTGTCAGCATAATAGCATAGTTTGGCTTTCAAACACGTGCTGGCTGAATGTGATGGTGGTATGAATTTAAGTATCTGTATGGTAGTGTATAATATTTAAGAATAATATTTACTGGCATATATTTATAGTTATCAGTATATGCAAATGGGATTACAGTATTGGTTTAGGCTATAGTGTATCAATGTGTTGTGAACCAAAATATATTACTGAACACATGCTTTTATAAATAACGGCATTGTGGTATGTATTCATTTTTAACAAACGTAAACAATGAACTCTGTTCAAGTAATTTAAAACAGTAAAGAACCGGGTAAACTGGCTTACCAGGAAAAATTTGGAAATAAAAATACTGGGTTTCATTATTATTGTTATTATTATTATTATTATTATTATTATTATTATTATTATTACTATTATTATTATTATATATTCTTTTGAATTTATATATGGTTTTTTCGATAGTGAAACATTGGAAACATTTTATATTAGGCTAAACGTACGATTTCAAATTCTCTTCGATTTTGGAAAACAAAATTGTGAACCCATATAATATTTTATCACGAGCCGCCACTGTGTTACGGCCCATTCACAATCAAAATTTAAACATAACCGTAACATAAATACAGAAATTTGCTCTCAGGTTACCAAATGGGATCATTCACAATGATTCACATAAACACTGACATTAACATTGCCGTTAGACGTTAACATGAAAGTTTGCAAACTCCAAACTTTCATGCTTATGCTTACGTGATCTACAAACAGTACACAATCGTGGAGCGCTGAAGTATACGACAGAATATGAGGAAATGACGTCGTTGTTATGTTTCCATGGTTACCAAGTATCTTTGCGGTTATGTTTATGTTCCCATCGGGAATGTTCTTGATTTTATCGTAACGTTTACATTTTTAAGTTAACGCTTACGTTGTATTTAATTTTCATTGTGAATGAGCATTTAGACCACCTTTATGTTATGATTAGACCTCGGATTTTTAGACACTTAAAAATTAACTTTTAGGCACCTAAAATAGGCCCTGAATTTTATCAAACTAGGCACCAATACATAGATTTAGGCACCTAATAATACAATTTCAAACAGCATAAAAATATTATTTTATGAGCTAAAATGTAATTTTTATCCTCACAAACTACAGTAGGCTAACTATAAAAATGCAATTAATTAGTGAGTATTAAGCATCTGATTGAGGTTCTGGATGATATGTACATCTTATTAGGCACTACATCTCACTTGACGATATGTGTCAGTGGAAGAATAATTGTTTGTAGTCTATACATCTGAAGTCTAATTAGCGTAACATGTAGCTAATCAGGGATGTATTCAATAGAGGGAGAAAGGAACTGCTACTCTACCTCGTTATCTCCTGGCCTAGTTGCCTCATAAGTGGTGCTTTTTGTATCACTTGTGAGGTACAGACTTGTCTTCGGACAGCTGCAAAACAACAACAATTGCGGTATACAGTGACAAAAACGGTAAAACAATATTGCGGTTAGAAACTTCATTTTTGTCAAGTCTTTAATTATGAATATCGGTACGTAATTTTTAACGAATTCATCGGCCTTATTGCTATAAGGCTTGCTAACACGTAAGTGCTCATATTACAATTAAATTAATTAATTTACCGATATACTATTAAAACATTATTCATAATATCATAATTATCGGCATTGCAACACAACGTTTTTCTCTAATTTTATATTGTGAAACTTTGCCTTTACTTAGAACCATTTTATAAGCGAAAAAAATCCTTCCTAATAATACCGAAGCAATGGATGCATGCATATTTAAATGTAGGAATATTTGCCATGCTGATTTCTTTAGAGAGAGCTACATTCTCCCGATTCATCACGTTCCTATGTCTGCTCAAGTGCTCAACAAAACCAGACACGTTCCAGGAATTTCTTCATTCCCACAACCAAACTATTACAGGGTATTTGAACCAAACCTACCCCATGACAATCAAAACTTTCTCTTTCACTGCTACACGAAAATTTAAAAATATACACATGAGAAATAAAAATAGGCATTTTTAAGCACCGTAAAACCGATTTCAAACGTTCATATTTTACATAAAATATAAAGATATTTAATTTATTGGTTTTAGTTTATCCCCACAGAAAAAGAAAAATAGGCATTTAACCTAAAATCCGAGGTATAGTTATGATATAATCCTTTTTATTCACTTTTATTATGTAATGTGGACTTTACTTCTCTAATAAAAATGCTGTAAACAAATTCATTACACAACTAGTTAGGTAATGATACTAACTGGTTTCGTAATGTGATGCACACATTAAATAAAATAAAATGGAATTGATTTTATTTATTATAAACATTAACACTATATTCACAATTTGTTACATTAGTTCCTACAGTTGGTGATGCTATAGAAGACTCAATAATCAAAATATTGGTATGTTCCCCACTTATTTTGGTAGCTACTTTACAACTAAATTACATTAAACTAATAAAAGAAACATAAACGAATCGACCCTCGCAGGAAGAAACTAGTACTAATGCAATCGCCTCTCCACAAAAGACATGTTAAAAACTAATAAAAATAATACAATTACATTTAGTTAAAGAAACTAATATTTTATCAAAGTGGATAAAATGTTGTACGATATACTTATCGTAACTTCGTATTAAAATAATCGGCTGGTTATCAAGCTCGGCCTGCGAACTCGTTTGACAACTTTCCAAACTCATACTGTAATATGAAACATTACGATACTTGTACCGTAAATAACTATTATTTCACACTATGTCGAATTTCATATGTTTACATTCTTAAACAAATGAGAAAATGAAACTTTACGCTACTATATAACTACTTTACGCCTCTCAACTTCTACCAACATAAAAACGTACAATCAGACTGTTTCAATACATGTAAAACAGTTACTTAGATACGTACCAGATGGTTGCACTGCGTCTCAAGGTCGAGTTTGTTGTTTTAACTAGGTTGTTGTTTGTTTTTTTCTTTCATTATGTAATATACTTTATTTATTTGTTTTTCTTATGTTAATTTATCAAGCAAATAAGTATCTAGAAGATGTATTAAAGTTACATTACTGAGAACTTTAACAAATGAATACCATATCTTGTAACAGAGGGAGTAATACCTTAAAGCCATGCGAAAAATTAAAGATTTACACCTGTAATAATAATAATAATAATAATAATAATAATAATAATAATAATAATAATAGTGACATAATCATAGGCTATTCATTTTGTTCTTATATGATATACTTTCTTTATTCATCGTATCGTCGAATCGTATTCCGATAACAAAGAGATCTGTCGATTGAATTTTGAGAAAGACTTTCCATTGTTAAAATTACATTTTGTTCGGATTCTTAAGTAGCTACTCATATAAATTAAATATGAAAACTGAGTTATTTGTAATTCATTAATATTTTGTGAGTATAAATATGAAACAGAAAGTTTCGATTTAGATGATGACAAAAGACTGTGCACCATCTTGAGTTATTTTTTTTTCTTAGCAATTGTCTCCGTTGTTGTTGTATAAGCGAGCGTCTTCACAAAATACTTAGGCTTTCGAGAGTTGAGACAGAAGCGGAAACAGGTGACAGTAACGTTCAACATCAAGTTTAACATTTTCTGCCCTGTCGTTTTGTTCCTCATCGGAAGCAACTGCTTTTGTTTACAAAGAGAAGTAAATTCTTCAATCAGATATGCATTAAACATTTGTTGTATGGGGTGGAAATTTAATTAAGGCAGCTTTATCAGCAGAAAGACAGTTACGAGGGGACTCTGCAGAATGGACGAGATATATAGTGCAATTACTGAACATTTCAACACATCTACGTCATGTTATGTTGTGTTTAGAGGTCTTTACACTTGTTCTGCCTCTGAGTTTATTATGTCGCTACTTAAAAATAGTATTCAGCCTTTGCACGTTCACTTTATCTGTCTGTCTATCTACTTAATGTACCTTATTTGTACTAATATAAGAGAGATATTCAGAAAATGAGAACCGGTGGAATATATAGATTATTCTAAAATTAGTGACAGTACTTTATTTAAGACCAAATACATATTTTACATCTTGATTACACAACTTTTAACACTGTATCACTTCGGAATATGTAACAACTTCTATATAGGACAGACAGGCAGATCATTTCAAACACGTTACAAAGAACACATCACAGCCATAACAAAACTACAAAACACCTCCACATATGCAGAACACATCACAAATGCCAACCACACCTACAGAGACATCAACACATACATAGAAATACTGCACACCCAACCTAAAAGCCAGGAACTAAACACACTACAACAATATGAAATATACAGACACACGAAAACACACCCCAACGATATTCTCAACACACAACTCAATTTCAAAACACATACACTCTTTGACTCTACACTGAGAACGCACCCTCACAGGAAACGAGGTGCCAAGACCAACAACGACCAGTTCTGAAGATGACCAAGAATAGGTCGAAACATGTTAACAAGGTACGTTAAAATTTAACACAAGAAAGTCTTATCATACATATTCCGAAGAAATACATATTTATTTATAATTTATATACTAACAGTTCTTAAAAGTAATCTCGTACAGTATCACGAACCCTAGTCCACCGTTGTGGCTGAGGGGTTAGCGAGTCTAACTCCGAACCCATCGGGCCCGGGTTCCATCCCCGGTCGGGACGAGTTGCCTGGGTGAGATTTTCTTCGGAGTTTTTCCCTCACTCCTATGGATGAATATCAGGTAACTTTATCAGGCGATTGGAACTCCACTCATCTTCGCCACTTCTTTTCCTCCCCTATCATCCTTTCATTCATCATCCCGATACTTCGGTTTTCAGATCGCATTACAGGCGGACCTCCGAAGCTCCTGGCTCTCTCGAAGGCCTCCGTGGATTGTATTCTATTGTAGCTACAAATCCAGTGAACCAATATCTAAATTCAAGGAAACAGTTTTTAGAGTAATCTCTCTTCTTTATCGATTGATATAGCCTGTGCCTCTGTTTCGCTCTTAACGTGGCCGTGGTATTTTGATACTTGTGAATACTTACTGTCGGCTAAGAATTTTATCGGAGATGTCAACAAATACGCGTTAATGGCTTGTCAATAATAATAATAATAATAATAATAATAATAATAATAATAATAATAATAATAATACTTACTAACTTACTGGCCTTTAAGAAACCCGGAGGTTCATTGCCGCCCTCATATAAGCCCGCCATAGGTCCCTATCCTGAGCAAGACCAATCCACTCTCTATCATCATATCCCACCTCCCTCAAATCCATTTTAATATTATCCTCCCATCTACGTCTCGGCCTCCCCAAAGGTCTTTTCCCTCCGGCCTCCGAACTAACACTCTATATGCATTTCTGGATTCGCCCATACGTGCTACATGCCCTGCCCATCTCAAACGTCTGGATTTAATGTACCTAATTATGTCTGGTGAAGAATACAATGCGTGCAGGTCTGTGTTGTGTAACTTTCTCCATTCTCCTGTCATTTCATCCCTCTTAGCCCCAAATATTTTCCTAAGCACCTTATTCTCAAACACCCTTAACCTATGTTCCTCTCTCAAAGTGAGAGTCCAAGTTTCACAACCATAAAGAACAACCGTAATATAACTGTTTTATAAATTTTAACTTTCAGATTTTTTGACAGGAGACAGGATGATAAAAGCTTCTCAACCGAATAATAACAGGCATTTCCCATATTAATTCTGTGTTTAATTTCCTCCCGAGTATCATTAATAATAATAATAATAATAATAATAATAATAATTGTGACAATTATATACTGTGTTAAGGATATCTTCGAGATATAAGTAGGCATTTTTCAAAATTAATTATAGTAAAAGCCCTATATAACGCAGGTGCCTGCATATCCCTGCAGTATAGCTTATCCGCGATATAACGCAAGGTGACCTGGGGAGTGACAAACGACGTGAAGGGAGAACGGAGATAAAAGAATACAACGTTATGCACTAATTACCATACATAATTCTATGTTATCAAACACAGAAGAAAAATGAAACCTTACCAATTATACCTACACCTTTAATCCTGTGAAATATGAAATATAGGCCTAGTATGCACGATATGTCTGTGAATATTTAAAATGGGGAGGCATAACAATTGTTCTACATTTTATTGCCTACACCATGCGTACACGACGGGTAAAATAAATTTATCTCCGCGAAAGTAAAATAACTTCACAAAATTGATATTTACAGATAATGATATTTATGGAGACATAACATCAGTTGCCTTATATTCGAATCGCGGTATACATGTTGCACCGTTTCTCCCGCGTTATTCTAACAACATTATCCACAACTTATTTCCGTTTCATTGTCAACTCCGTCACGAAAAAATAGACCAACTCCTGTATTCGTGTGACGCCAAATCGGCAGTCCGCTGCGTGTATGTTCCTCGCGGTTTGTTCAGACACTCGCAAATGACTGTGATGGTAGATTCTAGACGACTAATAGATCTGTTCAAGAGGCACCGAAGCCCTCTAGGTTCCGAAATGGAACAGTTTCACTTATTGTTAATAAATAAGTTGATTTATTCTTGTTCATTAATAATAATAATAATAATAATAATAATAATAATAATAATAATAATAATATAATAATAATAATGTCATCTATTCTGCTGTAAAAAACTGAAAGTTAGAATTTATAAATCAGTTTACCGGTTTTTCTAGTATAAGGTTGTGAAACTTGGGATCTCACTTTGAGGGAGGAAAAGAGATTAAGGGCGCTATTCATAGACATTTTGCTAGCCCGCGCTACGAGCGTGCTAAAGTAGCCCCGACTATCGACTGGTTACTTGTACAGGATTTATATCATATCATATCGCTAACACTGGTTAATGAATACAAAAAACGTTAGTTCGCTGATCATCCACCGGAAGCCCGCGCTAAGAATGTCTATGAATACGGCCCTATGGGTTTTGAGAATTAGGTTCTTAGGAAAATATTTGGGACTAAGAGGGATGAAGTTACATGAGAATGGAGAAAGTTACACAACGCAGAACTACACGCATTGTATTCTTCACCTGACAATTAGGAAGTTTAAATCCAGACGTTTGAGATGGGCAGGGCATGTAGCACGTATGGGCGAATCCAGAAATTCACATAGAATGTTATTTGAGAAGTCTGAGGAAAAAGATCTTTTGGGAGGCCGAGCCGTAGGTAGGGGGATAATATTAAAATGGATTTGAGGGAGGTGCGATAGGATGATAATGACTGGATTAATCTTACACAAGATAGGGACCGATGGCGGGCTTATGTCAGGGCAACAATGAACTTCCGGGTTCCTTAAAAGCCATAAATAAGTAATACTAATAATAATAATAATAATAATAATAATAATAATAATAATAATAATAATAATAATAATAATAATGCAAAGAAAGTTTTAGTTCGTAGAATTGCGCTCCAAGACATAAGTAATATTACTCCTGTCTGTAACACGACCGCATCCATTTTAGAGGAAAAAATTCTAACAGCATTGATAATATGAAATACGGAAAAGAATGAACAATATTGGGGATGTATTTTCAGGTTCTTTATCAGAAATGAGTCGTTTGTATACGCCTAAGTTATCTTTTTTTTTTTATCCATTTGGAATAATAACACGTGAAACTATGGCAATTTCTCGAACCAGAAATACCTACAAAACCCGACGCCAAGTACAACAGACATAACATAAAGAAAAATGGGAGGAAGTCAGAAGCATGATAATATCAAACGATATATTTCAGTGCTAGGACAAAGATTGGTTGTATGACGGACGAGTTTTTTGCGTGTCTACTGGAGTTCTGTGGGCCTACGGAATAATTTGTATCATTAAGTAGCAACTTTGAACCTAGTTGTTTCAAAAAAAGCATGTGTAGTACTCTTTTGCGTTATAGTTACAGTGGAAAATTTAAGTTTTTTTTTTTTTTTTTTTTTTTAGTTTTCTTTGTCCGATAAATAATCTAAATTTGGTTAATTTAGGAAGGCAATAAATAGTAAAAAATTACAATATGCTTACTCAGAATTAAAATTGAAACTGTTTACATACACATTAATTAAGTTTACATTCAAGATATTTGAGTAATGTGTGCTAAACAGCAGGTTTTTTAATTTTGTTTAGAATGCTCTATTATTATTAATATTTTCTGTAGACTCAGCGTAGTGTGCTTCTGTTTGTGAAGGTCTAAACACTTGGTTGTTTTCTTCAATAATTTTCATAAATTTAGGTGTTTTTGAAACCATATCTCTTTTTTCTTGTAGGGCGTACACATGATAATGTACAGTCTAAATAATTAAACGAATTAACCTTTTTATGATTATATTATATTCGAAACATATTTCGCTTCTAATGCACTGTTGACCTCGAAATGTCATAATTTTTGTTTATTAGTGAAAATAATTTCGTATTAAAATGTTAGTCTTCTTTTTTTTTTAAGCTGAAGATTGCTCTTTTTAACTCACTTTCAGTTCCTGAAATTAATAATAAATCATACACATTATTATTATTATTATTATTATTATTATTATTATTATTATTATTATTATTATTATTATTATTATTATTATTATTCCAAATGGCTTTTGGGGAACCCAGAAATTCATTGCCACTCTCACATAAACCCGCATCGGTCCCTATCCTCAGCAAGATTAATCCACTCATATCTCACCTCCCTCAAAGCCATTTTAATATTATCCTCCCATCTACGTCCCGGCCTCCCCAAAGGTCTTTTTCTCTCAGGTCTTCCAACTAACACTCTGTATCCATTTCTGGATTCATTCATACGTGCTACATGCTCTGCCCATCTCTATTATTATTATTATTATTATTATTATTATTATTATTATTATTATTATTATTATTATTATTATTATTTACTTACAAATGGCTTTTAGAGAACCCGAAGGTTCATTGCCGTCCGTACACAAGCCCGTCATCGGTCCCTATCCTGAGCAAGATTAATCCATTCTCTACCATCATATCTCACCTCCCTCAAATCCATTTTAATATTATCCTCCCATCTACTGTATATTTCGACCAACTATGCTTCTTTTTCTCTCAAGTATTCCAACTAACACTCTATATGCATTTCTGGATTCACCCATACGTACTAAATTCCTTGTCCATCTGAATTAGTATTATTATTATTATTATTATTATTATTATTATTATTATTGTTATTAGCATGAAAGGAATATAATTGATGACACTTTTTATTGTAATTACTTTATTTTTATTACTGCAATATGACTCTTTTTAATTCATCTCTTTTATCGTCATCATCAAGAGAGCTTTATGGACATTTTGTGTTGATTAATATAGACTATTGTATTCAAAGATAAACCACACAAAGATAAAGACTGGGCCAATTATACAGTGTTCATAGATTTGATAAGAAACGTAAAACATTTATATACTACAGTTATATGGACACTAATAAATATAATATAATTATAAAAAAATTAGTAAAAGTCAGACATGTTTCGGAGATGCTTCTCCATCCTCAGTGACTTAACCACGACGGCTGGTTCAGATGATCGATGGTCAGTCTCCTTTAAGCCAAGCAACAACGCGGTTCGATCACCTGAACCAGCCGTCGTGGTAAGTCACTGAGGATGGAGAAGCATCTCCGAAACATGTCTGACTTTTACTAATTTTTTAATAATTATATTATATTTATTAGTGTTCATATAACTGTAATATATAAATGTTTTACGTTTCTTATAGACTATTGTATTATGAATTAACATATTTTCGAAAAATAGCTCTTATTTTGTCTTCAGGTGAACAAAATAAAATAAAACGAGGTAGGAGAATTCGTTCTGTTATTAGTTCTTATGCTTGTGTGATTCCTCTAAAGTTTAGACTTATTTTTCTTCCAATCCAAAATCTTCTTACTCGTCTGCAAAAATGTGCCTTCATATAATTAAAAATTTTCTGCATGGGATTTCGTTGGTATCTCACTTGTTCTTATATCTGCAGGTTTGTACTAATAAAGTTGTTTCAGTTTTCCTTATACACAAAATTTTGATTAGTAGGCTTCTTTATTTATTCTTTTCACTTCTAGCGTCATCTCTTTGACATTCACTCATAGCTTAAAGATATTCTGGTAACAATAGCAGCAAATTGCACGTAATTACTTCATTAATGCCTCTGAATTGTTTTACCATGTGGAGTGTCTTGATGAAACGTGAATCTAAAGAAAACACGTTGTAATTAAGTTGATTCAATGTCGTGGCCTCTTCTGCACACAGGGATGTCTTTAGTGAGCGTAAGTTTAGCTTTACTTGCTGTGAAAGCGACTTAACAGCAAAGTTAAGGCTGTAAGTGCACTACAGCTCTTTCTGGAGTAACATTCACAATTCTGACCCGCTCTACCTTGCTCTTTCTACCGAATCTATGGGAATAGAAGCCAATCAAAACTTATCTAACTAGTATCTTAAATTGAACTACTACCACAGTCTAGTATATACAGTCACGAAGCTTGAGTTGTGAGGTGCTAGAAACAATAGACTGTGCCTGTACTATTCCGCATTGTCTGTAAGGAGGTGATGTTAGCGATCCTAGTGGTTAGCAACTATCTATGGATGCATATTTACTACGTATTGAGCTTCGTGACTGTATATACTAGGCTGTGCTACTACCAGTGGCGTAGCGTCAATGTAAGCTAAAAAGCTTAGCTTCCCCAGTTAATAACAATTTCATAATAAACCTGCAGTTTATGGACAAAATTATTTATTAATTTTAATAGAATTTATATTTACGCGTTAAATATTGTGATGCGGCAGCTCAGGATTATTTGTGATGCAGCAGCAAACAAGAAGCCTGCACACACGAGCTTCCAAGCAGACCGGTTTCTTCTGTGTAATCTACCCCGCAGATTTTCCATCTCTTTTAAACTACCCTAGTCGCAAGGCTCGAAAAGAAGCTAGCTTTAACATTTAAAATAAGTAGTTTCCGAGTTATTCCTATTCGTCAGTTGTGTTCAGTTGAAGTGTTAGAGTGCATTGTGGCTGATATAATAAATAATGAGTGAAATAACAGTTCCTGACACTAATTTACTTGAATTTTTTAGGACAATTGTATTATCAAGACTGACTTACGAACAAAAGTGTGATTTAAAAAACAAATGACCGACTCCCTTGCTGTCAATGAAGGACACAACCAAAAGACAGACGCATACTTACGTAATGATACTAATATTGTGATTTCTCTAAGTATGACAGGGAGTGAGCTAATGTTATACGTATACGTGTCTATTTGTTAGAGATATGTGTAAACCGTGAAATCGTATTTTATTACGTCTCATTTGAGGTCATGCCTTATTGGTGTTACTTACGATGTTCCAACCAATCTTCGACTGCTGACTTGAAATTGACTACTATTTATTTTAAGACTGTATTTTTGTAATACATTTTCTCATATTGCATGAAAGACAACTTGAGTTAGCTTCCCCTGCTCAAAATTTCATGCTACGCCACTGGCTACTACTACCTTCCTCACAGATATTTATACTTTCTAACTGTTCCCTATGCAGAATGAACCATAAATAATGTCATTAATTTCAGGAGGTTATTCTTTGAGATTTTTCAAACAATTCAGTTTTAATGTACTTGATTTCTGAACGTTCACACAAACATTCAGGTTTATAACATACCACTAATTGTTTTTCTATATGTATCCACTTTTTTCAACAGTAATTTCACTATAGGTTTTGATTTATCTAGAGAAAATAAAAACCCGAGTGGGATTTAATTGACTGTTACACGATTAGAAGAAAATATATAAAGATTAGAAGAAATAAAGTACTCTAATACAATAAAATATTAATTGACTTACTAAAATTCTATTTGACTAATGTTAGAGTCACCAAAACGTTTGAACTGTGCCGCCATTTTCAGTTGACTATCTATGCGGGAAACAAATGATGATCGCAAAGCATGTTTTATAATAGGTCTACCGTAAAGAATTTGCATTTTGAATATAAAGTATAAGCGCACAAAAATTCGCACCTATAATTTTATATAATTTTTACAAAGTTATAATGGACAAGTTAAAAATATTTTAAGTTGTGAAACATAACTTTAAAAAATGTAGTTTTTTCTTTATTATTACACATTATACGTGCTTTTTCACTTTTACTACGTCACGAAAGCACGTGTTTCATTCAATCATGGCTGTTTATCACTTCTCTTCCCTGGCATTTGTTTCTTTGTTTTCCTCCGGCCTCCTAACTTACAGTCTATATGCATTTCTGGGCTCGCCCTTACGAGCTACATGCCCTGCCCATCTCAAACGTCTGAGTTAATGTTCCTAATTATGTCAGGTGAAGAATAAAATGCGTGCAGTTCTGCGTTGTGTAACTTTCTCCATTTTTCTCTAACTTCATCCCTTTTAGCCCCAAATATTTTCCTACAGTATGCAGTATACAATGGTTATTTTCTCCTAATTCTCAGGGGTAAGTTTATGACTTTTATCACTTAAAACAAGTTTGTATGCTGAGAAGGACCTTTCTACGTCTACAGATGTTATTGAGCAAAATTTGAAAGCTCTGGCGAAATTTCTTCTGGAAACATGTTTTCACATTGATATTTATCCACAGAACATAAAACTTTAATGTCAGAATTTCTTCCTAGAACAGCGCACAATTTATAACTTAATTTTTCTGCATACTTTAAAGGAGCACTCTGAAGTTTACTCTTGAGGACCGATAAAGATTCAGCTAGGTATAACTTTGAAATGTGCCTTGATTATAGCCAATTCCCTTTGCAAATATTCACTATTAAAATATTCTGTGAACGTTGAATTGACAAAGCTTCAGTTGGATTTAGCGCATCAACGAATTCTTTAACTGCATTGAAATTATCTGAATAGAGAGAGCAGCTTCAATCCACGTATCCCAGCGGGTAAGTATTGGCTCTGGGAGTAATGGGAGGCCTGTAAATTTTTCTTTGTAAGCATTAACTCTGGATGGGGCTCGCAAACACTTCTGCTTTCAATTGTAAATAGGAATGTTATTCCTCAGTAACATCACGTGATTTTGTCAGTAAGTACTCGGAGAGGCTCTCTACGGATGCCTCAACAGTAAAGACTTCATTATCTTGTCACTATAATTTTAAAATTAAAAATACATGTATTATACAGGGTATAATTGCAATATTTAACAATTTATTAAAGTTTACAATATTAGACGTTTTGCAACGTTGCTGGATGGAGAGGAGTGGGTTTATAAGTAAACAGTACAGCTCAAGCGGGTACAGACATGCCGGTACAGATGCTCTGTTCTAATACAGGAGCGAACCATGATAATACTGTTGTTTACATAAAACGAGCAACAAATTTAAACTTTCAGTTTCATTAATATAATATTATGGTAAATTTACATTTTATGTAACAATATTGCTCTATTTTTATTATATGTATAACAAATAAACAATAATGGTTTTCTCCACAAAATCACACGAACTTTCTTATATGCGAAATTTTTATCTCTCCCGTTTGCGTAAAACAGTATCATTTTTAAACAAATTTCTGGTTGTGTGATTTTCGAAACGGGGTAAGAGACTCCAGTTTCTAAAAATCGTTGAGAAACTGCTACAAAAGTTCGCCGATTACATAACCTTCTTTGAGGAAAACGTTGACGGTACATCTTTCTTGTCTCACTTGAATTACGACGACTTTCTCCATAAATTACTAACATATGATATTCCTAAACTGTAAATGACATTGTAAATTGTTTATCGAATACCCTGTACTGAACTGTCATCCGCTCTGCAGTAGACCTCTGGGAGGGACTCGTGCTTACGTCTGTGCAGAGTACTGCTTGCTGAACACATTGCCATGTCTCTTACGTCAGAATATTAACAAATTTAAGCATGCATTTTTATTTAATTTCACGAAAACGTAATAGAACACACAAATATTTATTTAAACTAATATTAACTCTTTGATACCTACTGATGTAATTGTTTTCGTAATTTTACTAACGATGTAAGCAGTATAACGCAAATAATATAAGAAAAGAAATATTTTTTTCTGGGAAAACTATCAAGTTTTGACCCTATGTTTTATGGATATTTTTGATCCTGTAGACCAGTGATGTCAAAGCAAGCGCATTTTTCTGACCTTGACGTCGTGCGCGGGCAGCAAGCGCTAAGTATGGAAAGAGGAAGGGTTGTGTATATGAATAAGCAATCTGTTGGATTAAGAAAACAGTGGTGCACAAACTTCAAACGGAACGTGAAATTTTATGTCGTTATTTTTATATGGCTTCTTTCTGTTTAATATTATCTATATTGTCTGTAAAACAGAAGTACTAACACTGATTTCTTAATATTGCACTTGTGTTTTAAATCTTAATAATATAATAGAGAGTTAAGAAGGAATATTCACTTAAATTTCATATTAGCATAATATTATACTGTATTAAGTGGATGAAACACATCATTCATAAAGAAAGTGATATTCCAAAGAAAGAGATTGAGTATGACATGATAAGTTGGAATTTATATTGATGGTATCTTTAGCCTTACAAAAGTAATCAATAAACTAATCAAAACAATATTACAGTACAAAGCAAAGTTACCTAGGTACTGTATCTGTTTTAAGTGTAACTATATTACATAACAAAACTCTTATCGCATTATGCTTTTAAGGTGATATTTGTGAGCAACTTCCTATCATCAGAATATTAAGTTATTTTCTCGAAATCTGCCGAAGCTATAGAGCTGACATTTTTACAACACACAGGCACGTATCTTTTGTTTATGATGTAACAGTAGTTGCTTTGTTAATTTATTTCCTTACAAACAATTTCCATGCGAATATTTTCAAAATTTTCAATACACTCTCTTCAGTAATACGTATATACGGTATATTAGATTTACGAAAACATTCTGAAAGGCTACTAAATAAATAGGCCTATAACTGAAAATTTCACTTTTCTATACGAAAAGTTGAGAAAATATTTTTTGAATAAAAAAATCAAACTTGTGAAAAATAAGCATTAAAATTAAAACTTACATTCTTATAATGCACTTATAAATACTTCTCAGACAAATATAAAAATTAACATGGATACAGTTTTAATAAGTTCTCTTCCCTTTATCTATTGAATCAGTGCTAGCCATTCCTGAATATAGCTCGACCAAGCGGCATATACTACCTCTTTCGTCTGTCTCTTTCCTTTCCGCTGTAAAGCACTCAGGCTCTCCTGGGCTCTAAAGCGCGCGCTTGCTCCTATGGGCATCAATTGACATGACTGCTGTAGACCGTCCCCGACGACTGTGAGAAGAACGGCACTTATACCCCTTACAGCCTGTATGTTCGATGCATGAAAAAATGATAAAATTTGCAGCAACATCGCAAATATGCTATTATATGCACTATAAAACTTCACATACAAAAACAGAAGAACATGAAACTTATTAATTCCGTATCACAAGTAAAAACAAACTACGAGTAAATATGCATTTGCATATAAATCTAATGTCTAGTTATGAGTAGAGTCGATCCTGAACATAGAAGTTGACTATTGCATACTGTATAACAGACAACGAACTAACGAACGAGGGGAAGGGAACATAAACAACACAGTTCAAGAGTACTGCGCCGAAACAAACCAATCAGAGCATAGTAAACAATGTAAGGCAACACCGACAATGTGGACTATGAGCCAATAAGAATCTCACCTCATTCCATAACCCAACTCTGCTTTGCGTGTTGTCAGAACAATACACCGACATTGTCTAGCCTAAAGCAATGTTTTGGGTCGAAGACCGTCAGCCTTAATTATGAGGAATATAAAACAAGTTATTTACATGTATTGCTTCTTTTTATAGAAATTCTTACAATTACATATTTCGCAATTTACCTCATCTACGCAAATCCCAGAATGCTGTATGTTAATATGCATTTGCATCATATGATGCCAGTTATGTACCCAAGCAGGGTTCTTCCTTTCTGCTTCGTAATGGCGACATTACATGCGCTCGGTTAAATCTATTTCCAGAGCAGGTGAATGTGGAGGTTAAATGGAGGCAAACGCAAGGTAAACACAGGCGCAATTTCGGGGCCCGGAAGGTCAACAGAGTAGGCAAGGAAGTTAACTTGAAACAGAGGCCGGTCGCCGCGGCAGTATTTAATAAATGTGCAGCCCTGTACAGTCACATGAGAGTATCAGTGTCCATGGCAACCAGAGCCGATGGACAGTGAAAATCAAGGGATTTCATGATTAAAGCCACAGTGCAATCTGGAGGAATACCGTCGAATGTTTGTCGTAGTAGTACCATAATGTTAAACCTCACCGAAATATATTTTCATTTTAAAATGTGTTTTTTGTATTATTTGGGTTTTGACTTTAATATACTGTTCTCCAACCAGGACATTAACCGTGAAAGGAATGAGCTTACTGTTGTGTCATCTATTGGAGCGAAGTAGATAGATAGTGTTACAGTTTTAACGTCAGTTTAAAAAACATGCGCTCTCCTGCATATGTTATTTTCTGTATGGAGGGATTAAAAGACCAGGAGATCAACCGTGATCTAATTTTGTATCTAGTGTAGCATAAGAATGTGTGTATCAGTGTTATCGTTTGTGCCTTGAGAGTTAGCCAATGGAGATGCGTGTACCCACGTGTGTAACCTTATGACATCTTATGACCTCAACATTCATTCACAGCATTACTCCGCTGCGTCTCATTTCCGTGGGACTTTCTCCTGGTTGCAGTACAGTAGAAATGTCAACAGTGTTTCATTTAGTGTAATTGTCTTTAACCAAGTTTTTTTTTTAATTTTAGTAGATCATTTTACGACGCTATATCAACAGCTCAGCTTATTTAGCGTCTGAAGGAGATGAAGGTGATAATGCCGGTGAAATGAGTCCGGGGTCCAACACCGAAAGTTACCCAGCATTTGCTCATATTGGTTGGGAGAAAACCCCGGAAAAAACCTCAACCAGGTAATTTGCCCCGACCGGGAATCGAACCTGGGCCACTTGGTTTCGTGGCCAGACGCGCTAACCGTTACTCCATAGGTGTGGACTTAACCAAGTTATTAAAACATTAACGGTGCTATAATTCCAAGCAAACGTCATACAGCCAATCAACCAGCTCATTGACACTCTATTGACCTTTGAGAATCTGACTATAGCGACTGATCCAACGCCCAGGATACGTTTTATTGATCCTACTACAACCTTATGTCGTTTTGCTTGTGTCCGCATATGAGTGTTGATGAAGGACATGATACTGACGCCCGTGATTTTCAAACAGCTGTATGTCAGATTCTGTTAAGAACAGGGTATATATTCATACAAACTTTTTTGTTCAAAATCACCAATATTATCATCCCTCACACCATGTACCTTTCCTCCTGACTCTCCCTGTATATTATATATATATTTTGCACCTCAATAATTGTAAAACGTGCTTAAAGTTTAGGTAGTAGGTTCCGCAAATATTAATATTTAAAAAATATATATTTACTTGTTAGTGTTACGCATACTGAGTACATGATTGAACAAACAGACTTAAAAAGTGAACCTGTCAGAGTTACCCGTCTACAAAGTAAAATTGGCAGTTAAAAGTATTTTTAAAAAGATAGTAGTAGAAATAGAAGAAAATAATTAATAATAATAATAATAATAATAATAATAATAATAATAATAATAATAATAATGGTTTATTTTAACTGGCAGAGTTAAGGCCATTCGGCCTTCTCTTCCACTCAACCAGTATGATAGAAAATTACTACAATGCTGTGAATATAACATAATTAATGCAATACAGTACAATACAATACAATTCAAAGCAATACAATACTACAATACAAGACAATATAATACATAATTAATATAATACAATGACAATTCTTTTCATCTTCACAAACCAATAAAATAAAGTCATACCTAAATTAAATTAAATTATTAAACTCGATCACAATTATAACTTCAATTTGACTGCGCCCGTAAGAAATCGTTTAGCCTTTTCTTGAAAGTGGTTATTGTCTGGCAGCCCCTAATCTTCTAAGGTAGATAATTCCATTCACGGGGGACTGAGACAGTAAAAGAGGATGAATAGTGGGATGTTCTATGGGCAGGAATTGCTAGGATTTGGCTCTCCTGTGACTTGGTGTTTAGATTGTGATTGGAGGATAAGTAGTTAAACCGGGAACGAAGATAATTTGGAGTAGAAGTGTGGAGAACTCGAAACAGAAGAGAGAGCGAATGAAGTGTTCTACGGTTACTAAGTTGCAGCCAGGATAAAGATTTGAACGAGGTGTAATGTGGTCAAATTTGTGAGCATTGCTGATGAATCTGACACACATATTGTGCACACGCTGCAGCTTGTTCGAAAGGTCAGTTGTCAAGTCTGTAAGTATTACGTCGCAATAGTCAAACAGTGGTAGTACGAGGGTTTGCACTAAAGACTGTTTTAATTCTGGCGGGAGGAAGTTTCTGAATGGGTTAAGAGAATGCATGGTATAGCACACTCTCTTGGATATTTCCTTTATTTGGTATTCCCAATTTAAATTTTCGTCCAAGAAAATGCCGAGGTTTCTGACGACGGAATGGTACGGAATAGTGGCATTATTTACTGTAATAATTTGGATATGTCTGTTGTTCATTGTGTTCAGTAGTCTCTTATGTCCAATTATTATAGCTTGTGTAGCTTAATGGGTATAACAAAGAAGGTATGAATGTTACAAACCATTTCAAAACCTGAATATTTCTATGTATATTCAGTAAACTTTAAAAACAATTAAAAAAACCTGTCAAAGTTACCCGATTTCATTTTACGATGTGTCGTTTATGAGTATATATATCATATAACGAAACTGCCAGTTCGGAAAACGCTGCAGTATTGGATACGATTATGTCTTTCATTTAAAAATCCAGTACTTCGATTATATGACAGCATATTTGCAGTGAAGCTAGCGAATTCTAGGTTACGCTGTGTAAGTTTTACGCCATTCCAATTATTAACATTGAATTAATATACATATTTTATGAGCGCTATTTCCATTCTGTCGTTAATATTAAATAAAAGAGAAGAGTTCAGATATGTTTAATGAACGTGCAGTATGCTATTTCAATACACATAACTTGTTAATAATTCCTCTATGAAAGAGAGTGATATGCGGTCGGAATGTTATTAACTAAAACATGCGTAGATAGACTAGTTTAGTGGCTTTGTGGCCGGCTTGGCGGTATCCCACCTCGTGAGCGACCTTTATTCTTTCATTTTCCTTGGGTGATTCGTGATTGAAATCTCTCGCATCGACCTTTATTGATAAGTGGAAACCGTGGCCTTTTGAACATCTGGTATTGATAGGAATATTATTTTATGTCAAATAAAAATGCAAGAGTTCGTTGGAAAAAATAAGCCTACCAATAGAGGGAGAGGGCTTAGTGGTAGAACATTGGAATTGCATTTGGAAGGTCACGAGTTCAAATCCCCTGGCACGGACAATTTGATCGGGATTTTAGCAGATGCTTTTATCGTAAAGTAGCTAGAAATGTAATAATGTAAGCTTAGCAAGTTACAATTAAATGCAAAATTTTAACATTAGTTATGGGAGATTAACTGCCCTATACTGCCAATGTTAAATTTGCTTATTATTTCCTTTACTTGGTTATTTAATGATGCTGTATCACTACTAGGTTATTTAGTGTCGATGGAAAGATGATAGCGAGATGGTATTTGGCGAGATGAAGTCGGAAATTCGCCATAATTACATGACATTCGCCTTAAAATATATATATATAAAAATAACCATACAACGTCTAAAAAATGTCAATATCAAGCTGTTGCTCTAAATCCGAAGTGGTGATTTGATGAAAAGTGTAAAGTTAAGTGTCGTAATATACATGTAGACAGTGTATGGGACCGGTGCCCACCCAGCATCGTGATGCACTTGGGGAGCTACGATAGGTAGCGAAATCCGGTTGCGAATACCAGCTATAACGGCTGGGGGGATCATCGTGCTAACCACACGATACCTCCATTCTGGTTGGATGATCGTCCACCTCTGCCTCGGCATGTGGGCATGAGGCCAACAGCTGGCTGGTCGGTCTAGGCCCTTCACGGGCTGTAGCGCCACGGAATATACATGCAAGTAGAAAAGTTGTTCCAATAATTACATGGGAAAATCTCGGAAAAACACCAAGCAGGTAATCAACACAGCAAGAATTCAACCCACGCCCAAACGCAACTGCAAATCAGCAGATAAGCGCCTTAGCCGATTGAGCTATGCCAGTGGCCAAATGTTGATTTTAATTTGTTATTTTTATATCAATATTTTTCTTATCAAACTAATTTCCATACATCATTTAATGTGTGCGAAATCAATTACTGTATTATTGTCAGTATGTGTTTAAAATGTCGGGGTATTTGCATAAAAGAATAAAATAAAATAAAATAATCATTATTTTAAAATTTTCAAATCTGTTTTTACAAATTGTAGGCTATTTCATGATCAAAACAACGTCAGTTTGCTTAGAAACCTTAGATCTTCACCCTGCAAAAAATTCAGTATGATATTTTAGTAGTTCTTGAGACAATGACAATGTGTCGTTAAATAAGCAAATTTAACATTGGAACATTGACGTTATAGGACAGTTAATATTTCCTTAATAGGAATATCAAAGGGAATACCCATCTATTTTAATTATCCAATGTCGAATTAACGATATCTACTGTAACATATAAAATTGAATATTGTATATTCCATGACTATGTAGTCATCACGTAAATACATTAATGGAGAAGAATTCGTTCGGAGACTGGGAATCGAACGTAGGACCCCTCACCTTGGCGCGCTGAGTGCTCTTAAGCAACTGGGCTATGTCGGAATCCGATCCGATCCGATCCATAGCGCCGATCGAACTCTCCTACTTCGTATCATCAATGTTCTAGTACCGGATACATGTCATATGAGGAACGCATATTTCAATAAAAACGAAGGAGAGTTCAGTCGGCATTCTAGATCAGATCCCGGCATAGTTCAATTCTTTAAGAGCACCCGGCACGTCAAGCTGAGGGGTCCTAGCTTCGGTTCCCTGTATCGGAACGAATTTTTCTCCATTAATGTACCGTAAAGTGAAGCTACTTGGACACTTTTTGATGTAAAATATGGGAATTTTATATTAGAGCGATTAAAAAATATTCATTGCACTTAAGCTTACTTGGCTACTAAATTAAGATTATATAGCTGGTATAAAAATTAGAAAATATCTTCCACAAACTTAAATAATTAAAAATTATTAGGTGTCCAAATAGCCCCGGTTTTGGGGTTACTTGGACACTTAACTGTTTTAGGCATAAAATGTTTGATATGCTTGTTAGGTGCTCATGTTACCCCATAATGTATGGCAAATGTCTTCAGAAGTGTATTATCTTTGTGAATATGTGTATATAATATAATATTTTAGGGGAAAGTAAGGTTTATTGAACTTTTATTTTTTTTTCACAAATTATTTATTTAAAAAAATTACAAGTGACCTCAACAATAATCTAATTAAAAGTAAAAATAAGCAAAAGTAAAAATATCTACCATTCCCAGGATTTCTGCAATAACTTCCTCTTCAGTCTTACTTATAACTAGGGCTAGAATTTTGATGAAATTGCATCTTTTTTCTAGTAAGCCAGAAACATTACTGCTTTAGTATTTATATGTTATGTGACAAACTGAATGCTTTAAGACATATTTGTTAGGCCATTTTTTGCATTTTTTTTGCCTGTTTCAACTCATAAGAGCATTTTTTGTTTTATTCGGTCATTTTTTTAGTCATTTTCATTTAATTTTGGCCATAAATCCCCTTTATTAACGTAAAATAATGTTTATTTCCTTTGATATTTTCTCTTTATATTTTGTCCATTAATATCCATCTATTTTTTATAATATGTTAATCGTTTTTCTACATAAATACTGCCATTTTAACGTAGTACACCCCATGTAATGAATGGATCAGTCCAACCACCCCTTCAATGTATACTCCTCTATGCCTGCTAGTTCCGGATAAGAGTCGCCTTGTGGTAGACTACATGGAAACTACATCAGGTAAAATAATTAATTAAAGTGTACTACTTAGAAAAAATTATGTAAAATTAAATAAACTTAAATGTTGGCACTAGAATTTAATTTAATTACTAGTCTAAATATTAAGTAGTACAAAACTTCTTTTCCTACTAAGCCAATTATGTAAAATCAATTGTTAGAGCATTTTTAAGTGCAATTTTGTAAGATTTTTAGGTAATAAATGCTTTGTTTTAGGACATATTTTCATGATTTATAGGTCATCAAAATCCTAGCCCTACTTATAACAGTTGGATGTCCAACAGGTCCCGGATTCTTTCCAAGTATTTCCCTGATAATGTCGCTCTTTCGTATCATCAATGATAAAAATATTGTATTCATTGTATGCTTTTGTACTGCAATATTTTATTACTACTATTAGTATTATTATTACTATTAGGCCTATTATTATTATTATTATTATTATTATTATCATTATTATTATTATTATTATTACTACTATTCTTATTTTTTATCATTATTATTATTATTATTTTTATTATTATTACTATTATTATTATTATTATCAATAATTGTCTTATTTTTTTATACTTTGTGTGCCTCATTTATTTTGGCCTGCTCTTCACATTTTATGATGCTTTTTTCTTTCTTTCTCTCTGTTATATATTACGTCTGATTTCTTCTTACTTGTTGTTTACATTTTATTATTATTATTATTATTATTATTATTATTATTATTATTATTATTATTATCTTGTTCAGTT
Source organism: Periplaneta americana (assembly GCF_040183065.1). Taxonomy (NCBI): domain Eukaryota; kingdom Metazoa; phylum Arthropoda; class Insecta; order Blattodea; family Blattidae; genus Periplaneta; species Periplaneta americana. The sequence continues at coordinate 38,806,644 of NC_091117.1, read as the reverse complement.
TTGTGTGTAAAATTGTAGTGTACCTTGTAAATTTGTAGTGTTTTTGTAACGCAGTTTTTACTCCTGGTTGAGTGTTAGAGAAGGCCGTATGGCCTTAACTCTGCCAGGTTAAATAAATTATTATTATTATTATTATTATTATTATTATTATTATTATTATTACCGGATACATGTCATAAACGTATAGGCTACTTTAAATTTTTCTGTTGCCACCTTCTTATATTTTGTAATTGACGTAGGGTTTTGACCCTGGGGTCTTTCTATAAGTTCGTACCATTTTTAACCATTAACTACCTGTAACAATGGAAAATAAAACAGTAATAACAAAAGTAACTGAAAATATAGACATTAAATATAATGTCTCAGCTTGTCATGTTGTATTCAAGTAGCCCCAATTTACTGTATCTACTGTAACTCTCATATGACTTTTTGCAGACCGCAATATCTAATAGAAGTTCAATCGAATAGCTGTTTATACATACAGCAACCCCTCATAACATGCAGTAACATATATTTCATACAGCTCTGTAAAATAATAGACCTAGCTTAGACATTCCCAACTTCCTACATTGACGGCTCATACAGTATTTACATTTATGAATTGAATAGCTTCAAAACTTTTGAGCGACACAGAGTATTTCGCTAGTCATTTGTTTTTTATCATACTTTCAGCCCTTGTTCGTGAGTACCGGAATAATTTCCTGTAATAGGACAAGGCCATTTCCTCCCACATCCTTCCATATCAAAGGTTTATGATTACATGTTCCAGCCTCTGCACAGACAGAAATCAGTGTGGGTGAAGGGGAGCTCGTGTTTCAGCAACCTGTGATTTTGTTCAAAGCAGAGTCACAAAACATAACTCATGCTGATAATAAATAATAAAAGCGGATTAGACAACTTCTCTTTTAGAGGGATTTTTTTTTTGTTCGTTCTTGTACGAATAGACCCACGCTGCATGTGTGAAATTTCCCAACTCTGTGCAGTGGTTTGCATGCTTTAAATATTCCACTGCATGTTAAACCTTTTATCTCGTTTTACCTAGTAAATGCTAGGTGTTAGTGTGTTGTATCATATGTTGTGGTTGAATCCAATAAATGTAATTACAATATTGTAATCTTTTGTTACGAGAACAATCAAATATTAAAACTGGAATAAGCAGGTATTACACTGAAATTAAAACGACAACCGACTTGTGACATTTCAAGGAGCGAAGGGTTTCCCCTATCTTTGTGGCCTATTAGATCCTACCGCTTCCTTTTTCCATAGCTACAATGTAAGCGTCTTATTGGTCACAAGGAGAGAAGGGCGCGACGTCACATACTTAGTCATAACATGACCAACATCGACACAAAAGTGCTTCGGGTTTGCTCGTATGAAAATTATGAAACTCGCTTACGTTCGTTTCACAAACATACTCGTGTCTTAACTACAATCATTATAGACTCGTTGCATTATATATATATATATATATATATATATATATATATATATATATATATATATATTAGTGTTGTGGGATGTAATTGATTAATCTAATCGATTAATCGATCAATTTCTGTTGTAGGATTAATCGATTAAAAATGTTTAATCGAATAATCGAGTCGATTCAAATTAATCGGTTGTAGTTTATATTAATTATTTTTTGTTAATAGAAACTCGTACTAAAAATTCCGACAATATTTCTCTCTCGGAAATTGCTTACTAAAAAGCACAATAGTACTGTTATTTTCTAACTGTAAACCATGTAGCATAGGGGAAATCTTTGCAAAAACACTTCAGAAAGATTTGGAGATATGAGGACAGTGACCTAGTCTACCTCTATTGAAAGTTGAAACACAATGCGAAACTCTTATTAAGTTTTATGGTTTTCCAAGAAAACTTTCACCTTGTTGTCAGCTCATCTCCCTAGCATATGAAATACATTCTTTTCTGGGATTCGTCCTCCTCATCCCTTATAAAATAACCATGTCTACATTGTGTGTGAGAGCGTAACTACCTTCTTCTCTTTCTAAAATCTGGTAATTCGATTACAGTAGGGGCCAGTCTTCTGTTTCGACCGCTGTACTTTTGCAGTTGCAGTTTCTGTACAGTATTTGTATATGAAGGTTGTGTGTTTAGTTTGATAAAGAAAAACAATCAGTTTTCAGCGGTTTATGAAAAGTATAAACTCCATTATGCCATATGAAAATTTGAGAGGTAAAGTCGGTGAAACATTTGGATTTAAATTGAACGATCGTGGAGAAGTGCTTGACAGAATAACATTTTTTTCGTGTTTAGTGATTCAGAAACATTGTTACTAAACGTAGATTGGCACTTCATTCGGAGCATGTGATTGCACTCACAAGTTTAAAATCATGGATAAAGCAGTATTAACTAGGTGAGTCTTCATATTTTTTGTTATTTATGTTTGTCTAAAAAATTCCCGGAGAAACTCGCACAATAAATTATATGCCTCATAATAAATATGTTAGTAAGTAATGAAAATAGTTGTTTTGTAATATAACGATACAATATATACAGACATACAACATTTAACACTTATGTTTATCACCGAACACAAGTTATATTTAACAATTATTTATTACAGTATATTAAAACATTTTTTAAACTCGTTCAAAACTCGATTAATCGATTAAATTCAAATAGTTAATCGATTAAATATTTTGATCGATCAACAGCACTAATATATATATATATATGACATGGAGTTGCTTATTCCATCTTAGACGCCAGCGTCCCTTATCTTGTATTGGTCCATAAATCCTCCTCAAAACCTTCCTTTCAAAGGAGTTAAATGCGTCTCCCATAGTCTGTGTTAGTGTGCAGGAATAATTTTCAAATTCTTTTGCATTGTGGTCGTGGTCTTAGATATTGAATGGCTATTATTATTATTATTATTATTATTATTATTATTATTATTATTATTATTTTTATTGTTGTTCTTTTCTAGAGCCCGGATGTTAGGCAAAATGCCTTTTATAAACTGAGCGTAGATGTATGGAAGACCTATTAGAGATAAACACTTTTCCACAAATTTGGGGACGATAGGCCCAATTTTTATTTTTCCTCTTTTATCTGTTTTAGCTCCCGTTGCCTATTTTAAGGTTGAATGCCTTTTTAAGTCTTTTTACGTCGTTATTGTATATTTTCTACATTATTTTTAATGCATTTAAAATAAACCGCACATAAATTATTTATAAAAAAAAAACAAAAAGGAACGGTTGTACAAATTAAAAATATATATTCACCTCACACCTCTTATTCTCCAGCAGTACATATGTTTCCAAGAAGTCGTAAACTTTTCTCCCGTAGGCCTACCGATACCATCTTTTATGTCACTTAACAAAGATGTTTGAACGTATAACCCTCAGTGCTCAGGTCACTTCGGGGTTTACCAGCGAAAGAAAGGGGATGAGGGAAGTATTAAAAGCAAGTCTTCAGGTCCCGTTACTGTTGTCGCTTGCACGCACAAGTTACGCGTATTTTGAAGTCTCTAATCCTTTCTCACACCCCTCTTTTTGAGACTATACACAGTCGATTTTTTCCCGATCTCTGAAAGAAAGCAGAGACAGTCCTTCTGAAATAAGTTGTTTTAAGTTTGCTCCAATCACTTCAGTAGAAGTAGGAATATCTTTTTCCACCATGAAAAACGTTCTCTCTGAAAGGCGGCTCACTGTGACAGTTGACAACTTAAAAAAGCATCGTGTTGTGACATGTAATCAAGGAAAGTGAGTACCGTATGGGATAGTTTATTAAGTACAGTAGAACTTTGTTATAGCGACCTCGTTTTGTGCGACACCTCGCCTATAACGTCAAATATTCTGTGGTCCCAACTAATTCCCTATAAGACATATGCTTTCCTACCTTGCTTAATAAGACAAATGTGTATGCGTCTAACTCGCATATAACGTCATTTTCAACCTCAGTTTGGAATAAGATTTTCTAAGAACCAAAGTATCTTAAGAAATATTTTGTTGAAATCTGACCCTGACAAATTCTTTACAGTCTCCTTCTGTCATAGACCTCTGGAATGCAGGCGGATTCCCCACCCCATTGTAACCTGCCCGAATTCATGCGGTATTAGGTCAGTTTCGACAGAAGTTTTCACTAAGTGCACGCATTTTAACGCAGTATGTCCACTAAAAGAAGTGAGTGACGCTTTAGAAGTCATTAGAATTATTAACATTTTCTATGAAGCTAGGGAAGGGAGCAGTGAAATTGCAACTGAACTTATGAACATAGAACGTAATTTAGCCCTAGAAAGTGTGTATTGGGCAAGTAGAAGACAACAGAGTAAAATGACTGATTACTTCACTTCTAAGTAAGCTAGTTTGGTGAGTACTGAACAAACTGTTTTAATACAGAATACTGTATTTATAATTGTAGGCCTACGTGTATTTTATTATGTTCATTATAGGCTTAAAAGTCAATACATAAATCTAAAATAAGTCAAATTAAGTTTGTTATTTTTAATTTTTAAACTCACTAGATTGAAAATGTGAATCTCGGTTACTACGACACTCGTTTATAACAAGATATTTTTTAAGATCCCTTGGATGTCGTAACCAAGTTCTACTGTATTTGTCTATTTTTTGTCTGTTTCCATGAATAATAAATGCCTATCTCAGTGCCTATTTTTAGTGTTTTAGTGCCTAAATGCCTGCACATTTTAACCAAAATAAATGCCTAAACATTATTGCATATTGTTAAAAGCTCTTTTGTTGTGAAGAGGAAAACAGCGACATTCTTATAATCTCAGATTTAAAGTCTATTTCCTCTTTCTTTTTTGTCCTCTTATCGCTACCGCACCAGTTATGATATCGATTTACTTTTTGTTGTGTGCAAGCACTTGACACTACTCCACTCGTTGTGAATGGCAGTAACTGTAGCCTACTTAACCATAGTGATTACCCCCTCGGAACACTTTACTGTTGTAAATGTGATTTGAGTGGGTCAATACCGAGTCGCAGCGCGACACGCATTTGTCCTGCTCACGCACACGGCTCGGAGTCACGCAGGTGCTCACGCGCCAGATGAGCCCGACTTTTACGTGGGAGACCTTGAGTCTATATAAAACTTGTATCCAGCACGTGCGCACGTGTGTGCAATAGTATAAATAGTGCAGTTCGCCCGCGGGCTGACCGCCGAGCTCTATTATGTCTCTGGCCTTTTATTATTTATTGTGGTCATTTAAAAGTGAGGAGAGAGAGCTTGAAATTGTTCGATTGTTAGCGATGCATATTTGAATAAGATTTGACTACGTTTCTAAGGTTGTTTCAACTAATCACTCTCGTCACAACATTTTTAAGGCTAATTCTCCCTTCGTCTTCATCGAACAAAAAGGATTGATTGGATCGCTACAAATGACTATGTAAATTCACATGACTGTCCCCTTAAAATTACTAATCCATTTCGATGTTGTTTTCATATTTAATTTTCTTTCCTTTTTTTTCCTTCATTTTTTCCTTTTCTTTCTTTTTTCTTTCTCTGTTTCTTTCTCCTCTTACTTTTTTTTCTTCCGTACTTTTTTCCTTCACTCCTTACTTTTTCCCCTCTTTCTCCCCTCCTTTTTTCTTCCCTCTTACTTTCTTTTCTTTCTCTCTTTCTTTGTTTCCTTCCTTTCCTTTTTTCTTCAACTTTCTTTATTATTTCCTTCCTTCCCTCTACCTTTCTTTCTTTCTTTTTCCCTATCTTTCTTCCTATCTTTCCCTTTTCCTTCTTTATTTCTTTATTCTTTCCTTCCCCTCCTTTTTCTTTCTTTCTTTCTTTTTTCTTTTTTTCTTTCCCTCTTTCTTTCTCACTTTGTTCCTTCTTTTCTTTCCCTCTTTCTTTATTCCTTCTTTCCATTCCCACTTTCTTTTTTCCTTTCTTTTCTTTCCTCTTTCTGCCCTTGTATATTCTTTTTTTTCATGTTTCTTTGGTTCTTTCCTTTCCCTCTCCCTTTCTTCCTTCCTTTCCGTCTTCCTTTGTTTCTTCCATCCTTTGCCTCTTTCTTCCTTTTTCTCTTTCTTTTGTTTCTTCCTTTCCCTTTTCTTCTTCCTGTCCCTCTTTCTTTCTTCCCTTTTTCTTTCTTTCTTTCTTTCTTTCTCAATTTGTTCCTTCTTTTCTTTTCCTCTTTCTTTATTCCTATTTTCCATTCCCACTTTCTTTTTTCCTTTTTTTTCTTTCCTCTTTCTGCCCTTGTTTCTTCTTTTCTTTTCATGTTTCTTTACTTCTTTCCTTTCCCCCTCCCTTTCTTCCTTCCTTTCCCCTTTCCTTTGTTTCTTCCATCCTTTGCCTCTCTCTTCCTTTCCCTTTTTTTCTTCCTGTCCCTCTTTCTTTCTTTTCCTTTTTATTTCTTTCGTTCTTTCTTTCTTTCTCACTTTGTTCCTTCTTTTCTTTCCCTCTTTCTTTATTCCTACTTTCCATTCCCAATTTCTTTTTTCCTTTCTTTTCTTTCCTCTTTCTGTCCTTGTTTCTTCTTTTCTTTTCATGTTTCTTTGCTTCTTTCCTTTACCTCTCCCTTTCTTCCTTCCTTTCCCCCTTCCTTTGTTTCTTCCATCCTTTGCCTCTCACTTCCATTCCCTTTTTTTCTTCCTGTCCCTCTTTCTTTCTTTCCCTCTTTCTTTCTCACTTTGTTCCTTCTTTTCTTTTCCTCTTTCTTTATTCCTTCTTTCCATTCCCACTTTCTTTTTTCCTTGCCTTTCTTTCCTCTTTCTGTCCTTGTTTCTTCTTTTCTTTTCATGTTTCTTTGCTTCTTTCCTTTCCCCCTCCCTTTCTTCCTTCCTTTACCCCTTCCTTTGTTTCTTCCATTCTTTGCCTCTCCCTTCCTTTTTCTCTTCCTTTTGTTTCTTGCTTTCCCTTTTCTTCTTCCTGTCCCTCTTTCTTTCCTTTTCCTCGTTCTTTCTTTCTTTCCCGCCTTCTGCCTTCCTTCATTTTACATTTATTTCCCTCTTCCTTCTTTCCTTTCCTTCCCTCTTTCTTCCTTCTTTACTCTCTTTCAATCTTCCTTCCTTTTCTCTTTCTTCCTGTGAGCCTCCTATTTTTTCATTGTCTTCTCCTCCTGACTCTTTCTTCCTCTCTCTGAATTTTCTTTCCTTGTGTAATGTTCCCGTAGAAAAAAGTACAGGAATTTAATTTATAAAATTATATTTTATTTTTAGATTATGAAAAAGCATTCGACATTTACAAATAAACGAACCGTTTGTTATCCTTAAAGTAAGAAGTATACCAATTAAAGTAATAAATGCCATATAGATATTTACATTAACAATGGAGTCGACCTGGGTAGCGTAGTCGGTATAGGGCTGGCCTTCTGTACTCAAGGTTGCGGGTTCGATCTCGACCCAGGTCGATGGCATTTAAGTGTGCTTAAATGCGACAGGCTCATGTCAGTAGATTTACTGGCATGTAAAAGAACTCCTGCGGAACAAAATTCTGGCACACCAGCGACGCTGATATAACCTCTGCAGTTGCGAGCGTCGTTAAATACATCATAATTAATTAATTAATTAACAATGGAATGAAAATTAAGTTTAATTAAAAATTATCTGAACTTTCTAATAAAAACAAAAGAGTACATCATGTTCGCAGCTACCACGAACACTTTTCAATAAGTGTTTGAATGAAATAATTGGGAAATGGAAACAAAGACGTCACTGGAATTAAATTAAAGTGAAATCATTACGTAGAAACAATATTATTTTTAGATGATTAAGTAGTTATATCAAAATACGAAAACAATTCTCAATTAGCAATACACAATCTGAATAAACTTACACAAGAATACAGAGTGAAAATTTCAAGCGAGGAATGAAAAAAACAATGGCTTCTAAGGGACAAGAGCCAATAAGGAGTAAAACAGTAATAGAACAAATCAGCCTATTTAATTATGTAAACGCTTACTATCCTATAAAAATGAAAAAGACATGCATAACAAAATTGCAGTATTTTTTATAATAACAGGAATTATTAATAACATTAAAGCCACAAAATGTTCAAAGAATACGTAATAAAAGTTTATTTTTATTATGGCTGGGTGTCCAAGACATGCGCCTGCGCTTACAGCTGAGAACAAAAGCCTTTATGTAGTTTTTATATTATCTACTATATTATTCATAACATAAGTTTTACCTTTGCGTATATACAAGAATATGTCAGTAGTTATCTGTCCAATATAGCAAAAATGTCAGACCTTAAAGGTGGGATAAGAAAAATAATTTGTGTTCACTTCTTCGTTGGTCAAGAGCGATGTTCTCAAGGTTTTTATTTGTACATTCATTTAGGTGTACTCTCATTAACGTGTTAAAGTTTTCATATTTCTCTTTTAACTGCTTCGCATTTTTTTACTCCATTTATTCGGATACTGTGCTGCAATTTTCATAAATAATACAAAAAGGGTTTTATGTGTGTGCTAGGAAGCCGTGTTATGGGTTTACAAATTAGGACAAGCAATATTTACTGCAGCTGTTTATTAGCATAAAACTACAAGGAAACAAGTTGTGAAAATATCGCCTTCATCTTGGTTCTCTTTTGAGAATATCATTTTATCTCATTTTACATAACTTAATATTCTCTATTTTTATATGTAGGGAATTGAAAAGCTGGTGTATAGAAAACAACCGTACAATATAACAAACTTATCCAATACTTTAAAAAACATTCATCGCTGGTGGTTGTGTGCATGTAAGCTTATGGGTTTGGATATTTGTAGGTTATTGTGTGTATTATTTATTTATTGGTCTGACCCAATATTTTGGGTTTGCCCTGCGACACAGAATAGCTCACAATAAAATTTAAAATGAAAAATTATATAAACAGGTTTCAGACAAAAGTGATTAAGACATAAGAAAAAATAATAGAACCAAGTGTAATTTAAATTGAATGTACGCCATAAAGATGCTGACGAAATATCGCTACAGAAAATTTTATAATGGTGGTGACGATGGCATCTTGAAGATCTCTCGTCAGCTTGTATTTTTCCCTCCACTTTACAAAGGCTTTCGGAAAGGTGCCTCTCGCTCCAAAGAAGAGACCGGTAACTGTGATTTTTTCAATGTTGTATTTCGCTGATAGGTACTGAATCATGGGCTCGTAGATTTTCTTTTTCTCTTCGTTCACTTCAGATGGTTGAGTGGCTGAGATTTCAAATCTGATCGTAGGATCAATTATTTCGGCTGTCTGTTTATTCCTTTTTATAGCTATGATATCGATCCTACGATTGCTCCCACCATCAGCAATACAATGAACTTCCTCGTGAACGTCTAGATTTTTGGATCGAAGTGCATTTGCGATCATAGAACGTATGATGTTGTGACGTTTTATTCTGAGTACTTCTCCCTGTGGGCACCTCCCAAGCACATGTGGTAAAGTTTCATACTCACTGCAGTGCCTAAGCATTTTAAATCATTCGGACTTACCGTATTTCATTTGTATACTTTCTGCATACATTAAGATTTCTCGTGTCTAGTTTGTTATAGGGATCTGATCATTTTTCTCTTGCCGTATTGAACCTTTTAAGTATAAATTTGAATACTTTCCCGGGAAAGGGATATGGAAGAAGCTTCTTGAAGATAAAAGTAATAACATTAGATAGACAGACAGATAAACTTTATTGTGAAAGGTATAAAAATGCGTAGACATAGTCAAAAAATGTACATGTATTAAAATACAAAAAAAGAGTAAATGAAATACTATTTCATTATTTAATATTTAAAAGGTCCAAGTGTCCGCCCTCTAAACTGTAAGGACACAAATGTATTAAAATCTTCTTGATGTATTTCGTAAATTTAATAATGTTATTTGTGTCTTTGACATCAGCTGATAAACTGTTATATATCTTTATACCATAAACCATATAAGTTCTATTAATATTAAGGTGGTGTACTGGAATACTTTGTTTCGCTTCTCTTCACTTCGTCGTAATGTCCATGTTTCTGCACCCATACAATGCTATACTCCACACAAAGCACTTCAGTAGTCTCTTTCTTAGTTATTTTTCCAGAGATCCTCAGAAGATGTTCTTTTTTTATTAAAAGTTTTCTTTGCCATTGCTATCCTTTTTTCGACTTCCTGGCAGCAGCTCATGTTACTGCTTATAGTAGACCTACACCCCAAATATTTGAAGCTGTCCACTTGCTCTACTGTCTTATTTAAAGTTCGAAAGTTTACCTTCTTTACTTTTCTTCCTTTGACCATGGTCTTCGTCTTGTTGGCATTTATCTTCATTCCATACTGCTCATAGCTTTCATTTAGCTCTGTACAGGGTGATTCACGTCATTTACGAAGCTTATTTCCGAGGACATTCTGAGCAAAAAAATTCATATAAACGTTTGTCCTAACCATAGTATTTTCAAAGTTACATTAATTTGAAGTTGTTAGTAAAATATTTTATTTTTTTTAATTCTACGGGTAAAAAATATTACAAATAGAGAATGAAGTATTTAGAAGTATAATTTCTTTAATTGGCTAGTGTTCTGAAGCTAAAAATGTGTTGTTATTGCTTTGTACAGATTCTACTTTTCAATTTGTAACTAAAATGTCATAATTCTTACGCAGTTATAAAAATTGTCACAAATCATACGACTTTAGGAACTTGACTCTTTACCGTTTAATTATGCATCCTAATGTACAGTCTTAAAGAATTTACAAGAGTGGTGTGATTTGTAACAATTGTTGTGATAAATGCGAAAGAAAATGCAATTTTTTAGTTAAAAATCGAAAAAAAAATCTGTATTAAGCAACTATGGAATTCACAACATATTTTTAGCTTCAGAATACTAGCTAATTAAAGAAATGATACTCCTGAATAGTTATTCTTTATCTTTAATGTTCTTTTACCCTTAAAACTCAAGAATAAAGGCCTCCCCAAACAGACGCGATACGGAATGCGTTACGATAGCGTTACGATTTTGCGATAAATGTTTTCATTGCGTTCAATGTTTGTGTTCACACACACACGATTATCGCAATATGCGTTATTATCGCAGCAAGTAGAACGCAACGATTTTGCGATCTATTCTCCCGGGGATGTAGATCGCGCGAACGCCACGCGTTTATTTTGATGCTGGGTTGAAGTGTGTCTGTCACGGATTCATCTTCAGGGGAGGAGGAGCTTCTGCTCCTAGTCGCGCTAGCTGACGATGAGGAAGAAAATCGTCGCAGACGCAGGTAAGTCCATGGTAGTCATGTATGGTTAAGATAAACGATATAAAAGGTATAAAGTTATGATTTGAGCTTTTTTTGCCAAGAACTTGAAAAAAATTAGTTCATAATAAACTTTTGTTTTAATTTGCTCATTTCATTGCAGGAGGTTGTGGATTCACAATATAAATACCACAAGGGAAGAACAAGGCGAATTTTATACCTTAGTTCCACAATTAATTAGAGATGAAAAACGTTTTTGTATATACTTCCGGATGACAATTCAGTGCTTTGACGAGATTCTGGGTAAAGTAAGGGGAGACATAACGAAGCAGCATACCGATAATCATAAAGGCACGGATTTTCCTTTATGAAATCAATCAGAAGTTCCACGTTGATTTTCAAGGAAAAGAAATCAATCTGTAAGCACAAGTGATGTACGCCTGCTAAAGGTAACTGTTCTCTGCGGCTGTGGCTGGAAAATAACAATCCGCGGATGTCACCCATTACGATAATCTAATTGGCTGGGGACGTTACGATATCGTATATCGCGGACGCGCCAGTTTGGGTACCTCTTCGCGATAGTGCGATATTGCGTTATCGCGAAATCGTAACGCTATCGTAACGCATTCCATATCGCGTCTGTTTGGGGGAGCCTTAAATATATTTTACAAACAACTTCCAATTAGTATAATTCTGAAAATATTGAGATTAGGACAAATGTTTACATGACATTTTTGCTCAGAATGTCTTCGGAAATAAGCTTCGTAAGGAACGGTAAATTCTCGTGAGTCACTCTATAATTATATAGACCTGTAAATCATAAAAATGGCCAATTGGACTGAGCAAATTTTGGGATCACACTCTTCAATTGGAGAGAAGCATAGTCCTAAAGCCCATTCACAATGAAAATTAAACATAACCGTAACATAAACACAGAAGTTTGCGCCAGGCTACCAAATGGGATCATTCACAATGATTCACATAAGCATTGACATAAACATTACCGTAAGACGTTAACATGAAAGTTTGCAAACTCCAAACTTTCATGCTTATGCTTACGAGATTTGCAAACAGAACACAATCGTGGACGCTGAAGTATACGACAGAATATGAGGAAGTGCCGTCGTTGTTACGTTTCCATGGTTACCAAGTATGTTTGCTGTTATTTTTATGTTCCCATCGTGAATGATGGTATGACTTCTTGATGTTACCCTAACGTTTATATTCTTAAGTTAACGCTTACGTTATGTTTAATTTTCATTGTGAATGAGCCTTTATATGAGGAGATGCGAGAGGCTAGAAAATCTGGACAGATCTAAACTTGCTTGCCATAAATAGAGGAAGATAGAGAACATTTTGTTGTGTCCCTTTGCTTCAGGGGAAGACATAGGATTTGGTTGATTGATTTGTAGATTGAGTGATTGATTAATTGATTGATTTTTTTATTGATGTAGCCTATGCATAAATATACTATTCTGAATGCTTGTACCTGTACATACGCTTACGCACACGATAAACTTCTGTACCTGAAAACACAAGAACGATAATCTATTGTTTGTCACGTGATTACGCTTCCATTTTAGGCTTCCAAGTAGAGAACAATTTGTTGGGCGAGTGCAGAAGTCTGTGCTCCGCATTTACGAAAGCGAACGACTTCGGGACACGAGAGAGATCCCGCCCGAGTCTCGTAAGTGGCTGCGGTTTATACCCTCGTTTGGTGCATAATGGAAAGCGTGCCAAATTATGCAACTTGCACTTAATAAATTAGATTTGCCAAACAAAGACGTTATTTTCAACCAAGGAGAATAGTGTTCAAGATACAATTTTTTGCTGCCTTGGCGCATTGGTGAAACCACGTTCGTGATTTGAATTCCACTTCGAACATGCATGTTATTCGGTATCAGCGCTATATTCTGTACCTTAGGTTGTAGCTAGGAGTCCTGTATAGCGCATACATAACATCTCGGAACTCGTACTGTGTGTGTATTAGAATTAATCAGAGCCGCTTTTTTTATTAGCGATAAACGCGAAATATGACAGAGATGCATGAAGAAGAAGAAGAATAATATGCATGTTTTATCATGAATGTCACTGATTTTAAGCAGTAAATTTGTTGCAAATGTTCGTGAAAATTGTCTGTTTCTGCGAAAAATCTTCATCTCTGGTCGACCTGGTTGGCGAGTTGGTATAGCGCTGGCCTTCTATGCCCAAGGATGTGGGTTCGATCCCGGGCCAGGTCGATGACATTTAAGTGTGCTTAAATGCGACAGGCTCATGTCAGTAGATTTACTGGCATGTAAAAGAACTCCTGCGGGACAAAATTCCGGCACATCCGGCGACGCTGATATAACCTCTGCAGTTGCGAGCGTCGTTAAATAAAACATAACATTTTTCTTCATCTCTGGGATAAAAACGAAAAAAAAAAGTTTTAATGAAATACTGTATATTAGTTCTGAAGATGTTAGCTGCAAAATAAAAGGGAGATGAATTATTTGGGAATTTAATGGCTTGAAGGATCATTTATGACTAAGGTTTTTGTATAAAACTGAGGTAAATAATAATGAGGCTTATTTACAAAGGGTACTTACTTAATTACTTACTGTCTTAGTTATTTACTTTCTTACAAATGGCTTTTAAGGAACCCGCAGGTTCATTGCCGCCCTCACATAAGCCAGCCATCGGTCCCTATCCTGTGCAAAGTTAATCCAGTCTCTATCATATCTCACCTCCCTGAAATCCATTTTAATGTTATCCTCCCATCTACGTCTCGGCCTTCCCAAAGATCTTTATCCCTCCGGTCTTCTAACTAACACTCTATATGCATTTCTAGATTCGCCCATACGTGTTACATGCCCTATATTATTATTATTATTATTATTATTTTTTTTTTTTTTTATTTCAAATATACAGAATAAAGAAATATAATTACAAAACAAACAAAGAGAAATACAAATAAAATAATACAAGCAATATGAAAAGAAGATACAGTAGTATTAACAAAATTTGAGACCGAATGAGCAGCGCTCGTGCTCGGTCGCAGTTCAGATATAATATTAAAATAAATAATAATAATAATAATATAAATATATAAGTAAAATAAAATAGGAACTAAAATATAATTACAGCGGCAATGGAATTATATAATATAATATTAACACTATAGAAGAATAATATCGTACGTGAAAAGTAGGACTAATATATATTTCAAAATTATAGAATACAAATATAATATAGGTTGATTAATTCATACACATAGGCTATAAATTTATGTAATCAAATTGAAGATATTAACACGTTTCTAATTTTCTTGTTATATGTTAGTGGGTTACATGTTAGAAGTTCTGGGTGTAATTTAGTTAAAGCATTGTACAACCGAGGGCCAAAATTTATGCTATGCTTTAGACCAGCAGATGTGAGACATTTAGGTTCTACTAATGTTGAATTAATATTTCGTCTTGTGTCATAATTGTGTGTCTGTAATACAAACTTATTACGATTTTTATGATAAAATTTTAACAGCGTATATTTATAAATTTGTTCAATATTAAATACATTAAATTCAGAATAAATTAATTTAGTTGGATAATCGAAACGTTTCTTCAAACAAATTTTAATTATTCGTTTTTGTAGTAAATTTAACGGACTAAGATTAATTTTTGTACTTCCACCCCAAACAATTATACCATATTGAATGTTAGACTGAATAATGGCCAAATAAACATTTCGTAGAACTCTAATAGGTAAGTAGCATCGAAGATTAACGAATTTATAAATTGTTTTACGAAGCCTCTTACAAAGATAAGTAATGTGATGAGGCCATTTTAAGTTCTGATCAATAATGATACCCAGATATTTGACATACGTGGCTTCTTTCAAAGGTGGACATTTACAACTTTTGGGATCTAAACAATTTTCACTGTGTATTATTAGTCTATATTTATCGCTAAATTTTAAATTTTGAACACTGGCAGCTGTTAACGAAAAAGGAACTAAAGTTGATTTAGATATATTTAAAGAAAGGAAGTTGGAATTAAGCCATGTTTTAACAATGTTAGCACCTATATTAGCATTTCTATATGCTTCCTGCCAAGAAAAACCACTGAAAATAACTACTGTATCATCCGCATATGAATATATAGATCCATTAAATTTTTCTAAATTTATATTTAGCAGACCATTAACATATATTAGAAATAAAATAGGTCCCAAAATTGTTCCTTGCGGTACACCTATATCAATATATTTGTATTCACTAAATTGATCTTCAATTTTGGTCATTTGCCTTCTGTTACTAAAATATGATTGGAATAATTTTAAAACTATACCTCTAACTCCAATAGTATGTAGTTTGTCCAAAAGTAAATTATGATTGATAGTGTCAAAAGCTTTCCGTAGATCCAAGAAAATACCCAAACATTTGTTTCCAGTATCTAGTTCATTGATAATTTTTCCAGTAACATTAATAAGAGCATCATCAGTAGAAATATTATTGCGGAAACCAAACTGATTTTTAGAGAGGATTTTATGTTTTTCTAAATAATTTATTAATCTATTCTTTAAACATTTTTCAAGCAATTTGGAAAATGTTGGAAGTAAAGATATAGGTCTATAGTTATTTAAATTATTTTTATCTCCAGATTTGTATATTGGAATTACTATGGCACATTTCAAAACATCTGGGAATATACCTTGCACAAAACATAAGTTAAAAATATGAACCATGGGTTTTAATATATATTTGATAATAATTTTGAAAGTATTATTCTTAATTCCATCTATACCAGGAGCAACATTATTTTTTAACTTCTTAACCAAAATAATAATTTCATCTTCAGTTACAGGGAAAAGAAACATGGAGGAAGCTAAATGTTCATCTTGTGTCTCATTTTGTAGAGAAGAGTTAAAATTTGACTTATTAATGTTAGAAGTAACTTTGTGTCCTATCTCTGAAAAATAATTATTAAATTCGTTTGCAATCTCTTTTCTGCAATTTAATATTTCACCCTTATCGTTTTTTAACTCCTTGATTGGCTGTTTATTTTGTACATTTACATCTGTAGCTTCATTTATAACTTGCCAGAATTTTTTAGGTTCATTTTTGTATCTATCAAATTTGGATTCATAATATTTAATTTTCGTTTTTCGAATGATAAGAGTTAACATATTTCTATATGCTCTGTAGTAATTTTTTAGTTGTACGTTACTTGGATTCTTTTTAACTTTTAAAGCAAGTTTGTCTCTTGTACGAATAGAATTAATAATGCCGGCCGTGATCCAGGGTTTTATTTTCTTGGATTTATTAGAAATTTTCTGATTACTGTTTATAATAGTATGTTTATCTATATACTTTATGATTAAATTGTAGAAAATTTGAAAACAGGCATTGGCATCATTACAATTATAGACAGATTCCCAGGTTTCTTTTAGCAAATCTGTAATCAAATCAGGATAATTAATTTGTTGCATATTTTGTGATGAGAGAGTAAAAGACGGCCTGGAATTATATTCATTGTTAGACATTTTTAATAAACTAAAAACAATATAATGATCGGTAATAGCGCTAGATAGAACGCCAGGTATGAAACTATAATTATTTTGAGTTTTTAGAAATATATGATCGATGCATGTGCCAGAAAATATTGAAGGCCTAGTGATGGCATTTAAATAATTTACAAAACCATATTCATGGAGAACATTCATATATTTACTGCCAATTAAATCTATACTATTTTCTAATATATCTATGTTTATGTCTCCAACAATAATATGGTTGCGACAACCTTCTAAATTGGATAAATACTGCTCTAAATTGTCTATGAAATCATTTTTATTGTTTTTAGGGGATCTATAAATGGCGGTGAAAAAAATTTCACTCTTATCAAGCTTAATCTTAAAATGAAGTGAATTACAGTGCTCAATTTCAGCTTCTATTACACTAATATCAATGCTATTTTTAAAGTATATTACTATTCCATCACATTTATTGTATTTATTAGCTTTTACCAATTTATTGTATCCATTAATATCATATCCAAAATCGTGACATAACCAAGTTTCCGTTAAAATGATAATGTCAAAATCATGAGTGAAGCTTTGTAATAATGCACATAATTCCAGGAAATTTCTGTTTATGCTACGTATGTTTAAATGAATAAATTTGAAATCATGAAACGAGTTACAATTATTATTACAGTTATTATTATTATTATTATTATTATTATTATTATTATTATTATTTATTTATTTAGTCAATTGTACAAAGACATGTTTTGAACCTTATGGGTAACACCAATAAGGCATTACTCATGAGACAACTAAGTCAGGAGATAATGGGGTAGAGTGGCGAGTTCCTTTCCCACGCCATTGCATACATCACTGACTAGTTGTATATTATTATTATTATTATTATTATTATTATTATTATTATTATTATTATCATTATTATTGTTATTATTATTATTATTATTATTATTATTATTATTATTATTATTATTATTATTATTATTATTGCTAATTAATATTTTCGACGAGGTATGACACATGACGAAAAAATCTAGAATTTGCACGAATTTACTGTCACTTTTCTAACCATAATTTCGATATTTTATTCCTTTTTGACTAAAAGTTTGAAAAATTCTCGTAAAAACCTGTCTCTGGAAATATTGTTATTGCAAATTTCACAAAACTGTGTTGGATGGATGGATCCACGTGCACTTATTGCGCTTATAAATAATTTTCACCGACTCTTTTGGACTCCTTTACCTTGCTTGAGAAAGATTTTGTGAATATATGCATTTACAATTCGCGTTTGTGAGTCGCTTCTTATGAAGTGAGCAAATTCTCCATTTTCGCACTGAATTTGTATGTAAAATTAATGAATAAACCTACACGAATTAGACACCCTTTATTTAAAATTGCTACCAATGCTTTAATTAATTTACCAACACCAGTCAATTAGCGCTAGCCCGCGCTACAAGCGTGCAAAACTAGCCCCGGCTATCGACTGGTTACTTGTACAGGATTCATATCATATATCACATCACATATATCATATCGTATCGTATCGTATCGTATCATATCATATGAAGAGTTCGCGGGAAAAACGATGAGTGTCACATTTCTGTTAAGGATTAGATAATGATCTAATTGAGTCTATAACTGCAAGATGTAGTGCTGTTTCTATAGAAAATAAAGGAAATCATTACTGTATTCGTGGTGATAATTCTCCTTTTTACCATTTTTCATAAGAACAACATTAAATTTCGTAGTGATCCATTGAATTAGATTATGACATCAACCTTAACAAAACTGTGACATTCATCGTTTTTCCCGCGAACTCTTCATATCATACCGTATCATTTCATATCATATCATATCATATCATATCATATCATATCATATCATATCATATCATATCATATCATATCATATCATATATCATATCATATCATATCATATCATATCATATCATATCATAACATATCGTATCGTATCGTATCGTATATCGTATCATGTATCGTATCGTAATTCATCATATCATATCATATATCATATCATATCATATCATATCATATCATATCATATCATATCATATCATATCATATATCATATCATATCATATCATATCGCTAACACTGGTTTATGAATAAGAAAAACGTTAGTTCGCTTGTCATCCACCGGAAGCCCGCGCTAAAAATGTCTATGAATATGGCTCATAATCTTTTTTTCTGAAGTTTTAAAAGGCGTTCTTTATTATGTATGCCGGCAGCCCTTTCTCAAGACAGAAGCATCCCGGTCGGAGCCTTGTGACGCAACAAACAATCGCAGCCCTTTGGATTGCGGTCGTAATCGTCGCTTTGGTCAGCAGATGTAGGGAAATCTGTCTACTTCTTTAATCTTTTCAACTCACGTAGCGGGAAGCGTCGCTTTGATTCCAACGAACTGTCGCGGATCTGTTTGCTCACCTCCCGCAGCGCTCCACTGTGACAGGGCATGACAATCAAGCCCAGATACGTGCGCGAACAGCCTCTGCAGGTTTGGAAATTATCTTCCCTAGATGTCTCTCTTTACTACAGAAGTCACTTGTCGTTAGAGTTAATATCTTTCAAGAATGGAAGACACGAACTCTGTCACAGCCGTGGCTTAGTTAGCTGTCCACTTCTCAGTAAAGAATCGGGGTTCGATCCTCGATAGATTGGCAGTTACAATGGGAAAAGGTTACTTGGGATAGACGCTCTCCGCAAATTTAATTTCTTCATTCGTTCTCATTTCATTAGTGATAGTCTCTATAAACATTTAGTCGTCTCTCCAGTTCCGGATACATTGCTATCTATTAGCTTATACTGCCGATCCTTAACAGATTCCAAAGATCGAGACATGTATTTCATATGAATTCACCATTAATAATTAAAAGGTTAGACAACTTGAATTCACTGATTGAGAAATTGATTTGTTTTCCAGTACGAAATCTTATTCAGAAACCAAATTTGATATAAAAAACTCTATTATTCATGTCGTAACATATTCAGTTTCATTTTTTCCTACAATAACTCTTTTTTTGTCTTGTTTTGATCTTAAAATTTATTATCGATATATTAAATTTATGATCCCGTTTTGTCGATATTGATTCATTATAAGCCACATCTCCCTTCTATATTTTCATTTTCCTTTATTTCTATTATTAATGGTTTATATATTCCTAAGTTATAACTGTCGCTCTTGTAAATTATTATCAATAATCATTTTATTCTCGACCAAGCCGAAATGTAGTAATTATACACCTGGTAGCAGCCCTTTAATGGACCTCATTAAAGTATACATATTCATTAAAGTTCAGGTGTTCCACCAATCAGAAAACACCATTGTAGCAATATGAAAGCGCAAGTATCGATTATTCTCGGATATGCAATCGAAATACAACTAGCGAAACGTCGCGGAGGCTGGAAATCCAATACTGTCGCAGAAGATTGTTCTGTTACTATAATAATTAGTGCTAATTGTAAATAATATTCAAATAAATTCAATTTGTCATCTCGTGTTTCAATGCCTAAATCAATTTCAAGGTTATATCAAGATCAATGTTTATTTTACTCTCTAGATTATATCAAGGTCAATGACATTTGTTTCTCGGAAAAAAATCAATACATCTGTGCACATCTCACAATTTACGAGATATTGCACAAGGTCAGTTCCACTCCCCAGTCAGATAAGAATAACGTGAATACTTATGAATAATTATGGTCGAGCATAAAAAGTCGTATGAAACTTGCCTATAATGGTAATTAAGGCGCTCGTATGAAAATTATGAAACTCGCTTGCGCTCGTTTCATAAACATACTCGCGTCTTAATTACTACCATTATAGGCTCGTTGCATAATGTACTATTAAGTTACAGGCTATTGTTCATTTATATGTGAATAAGGTGCCTTGATGGACATCTAACCTATATACTTTCCTAGAAGTACCTAATAAATAAATAAATAAATAAATAAATAAATAAATAAACAAAACAACGCAATAGGCAACTTGTCAGGATTATAAATAAATGAATCAATAAATAAGTCCATCGCTGTCGAGTAACGCTTAGCACGTTAGCACGTCTGGCGTGAAACGAGCAGGCTCGAGTTCACACCCTGGTTGCGAGTAGTTACCTGGTTGGTGGTTTTTCCGGGTTTTCCCACAACCAACTGATTTTTTTTAAGAACCATAGTCCAAAAAATGGAAATTTGAGTTTTTAAGCATGTGGTGAACATATTGTAACTAATAATAATAATAATAATAATAATAATAATAATAATAATAATAATAATAATAATGAAGTAAAAATAACAATTATATTTATTGTAGTATTGTTTGAGATAGTTTTCAGAAGAGAGAAGTAAATGTAATGCACTGCATCTTTCTATCTTAAAATGTATGTATGGCAGGTGGGGCAGGGAGCGGGGCTATAAATAATTCAAACGTGGCGAAGAGTCAACTTTTGCAAAAGTCTCTTACATTTGACGGCAGCATACCCATCGTTTTTAAGGAGGGAGACTCTGAAAGCGTTTATGTGTTTTCGTTTGTTTGTTTCGTCTATCCACTGCCTTCTCGAAGTTGAAATAGAACCTTCTGTGTGCAGTAACTCACGTCGTCTGTATTTTCGTTTTCTTGAAAACTATCGATACGTGAAGATAAAGAAGGGACGGTCCTCCACTTTTTAATAAGTTTTTTCTCTCTTTTTTCCTTAATACGTGAAGAGAACATGAAGTAGCCTACGTACTTGGATCAAATGGCAAGTTTCGGAAGTGGTGTGACCTAGAAACTGTTCCCCGTCAGCGTCTATGCTTTAAATTATCGAGTGTCTGCGAGATACCACCGAAAGAGTAACTGCTTTAAATCTATAAAATACAGTTCAGCGATTAAAGCTTCTTGCTTTATGTACTTGACATTATTTTGTTACCTAGCGAACTGATTGAGTTGAGATGTTGAACAAGTCAAACGTTACACAAAAATATACAGTATACAGGGTGTAATAAAAATGTATATCAAAACTTTAGGGAAATACTTCTCACATGCAAAGAACGAACATATGTTATATAAACATGTGTTCGGAAACGCTTTATTTCCGTGTTAGAGCTAATTTTCTACACCTAGTCCTCCCCCAGTTTACAAATAAGAGTTTGAATAATTTCGAGGGAAAAATTGTTCCGGAGCTGGGTATCGAACCCGGGACCTTTGGTTTAACGTCCCGAGTAACTCAGTGGTAGAGCGTTGGTACGTTAAACCAAAGGTCCCGGGTTCGATACCCGGCTCCGGAACAATTTTTCCCTCGAAATTATTCAAATCAACTTTACAGGGAGTTATACCTGAAATCTTGATTTGCAAATAAGAGTTTGTTTACAAACAGCTTGTAATCTGTCTGTAGTAGTGTTTACGTCTGATTAGTGATAGTGGGGTCGTGACGTAATACTTAGGTGTTGATTTTCAACTGTAAGTACAAAGGTCGTGCGACTCACTTCATTGATTGACTACACCGATTGCTAAATGAAAGGTTCCGTGATAGATGTGATAGGTGGACCAATTCCTTGGCCTCCAAGCTCTCCGGATCTAAACCCACTAGACTTTTACTTATGGAGGCATTTGAAAGCTCTTGTTTATGAGCAAGATGAAGAGAGTTTTTGTGCCCGTATTGTATTGTGGAAGGTTGCACTTGAATTCTTATATGACATGATAGTACTGAAATCTAATGTGTTTAAGGTACACTATTTCTGCAGTTATATGCTATTTTCATATTTATTGAAACTATTACTGTTGGGATAATACAAAACTTGTGTTTATTAAAAGGATTTTCCTGATAATTTATACAGTTTTTAAAATATTACAGTGAACTTTTGCATGCTACTATATTTCGTACTTGTGAATAAACTTACTCAGAACCATCGATTTATCAGTTGGGGCATTCCATGTCAAATCAACACAAAAAAGTGGACTTTTCAACCCGACCACCTCAGATTTTCATTAAATTTGGTAGGATGGTCAAGAACCTTAAGTTAAGTAATTATGTAAAATTTTAGCTCTCAATAATGCACGATATCCCTACAGCAATTCTGTCAATATGAGAAAAAATGTAAAAATATCGCATACTATGTCAACAAAAATAATTCATAACTTCTCTTCTAATTGAGGTAGAATCTTAAACTTGGGCTTATTTTAAAGCTAAGGGATCATACGTTTCAATAAAAATAGGTTTGCATCAAAGTAATGAATTCTTTATTGAATAGTCACGTGAAACACATTTTAACATTGAATATCTATAAATGCGGGACATAAATTATTTCACGAAAAATGTATGTTATAGAGGTAAGAGTATTCTCCCCTTGGTGTAAGTTTCATTTTGGAAACGTTTCAGGAATATCAGTAAAAAAATATATCAATGTATTGGTTTGTAGCACTTAACCCCGTCTTACACCAACACTGCATGCGCACGAGTTCCTACTTGTCTGATAAGCTGCGTCATCGATCTGTCAGGCCGTCATGAGTGTCAGTTTATACAGTCTTCAATTTATACAAAACGTGCAATCTGTTTCAAGTGCAGTGTCGTTAGTTTTCGTAGTATGTGGTAGTTTTGTGCGATGTAATGGAGTCGCGTTTTAAGTTATAGGCCTATGTTTGCTGCAATCCCTTCGAGAAATCAGGGCACTGTAATTAGAGGAAAAATTTAAGAAGTGTTATATCGTGGATGCTTAATGTATTTCCTGATTTAAAAGAGGAACAAAAGGTGTGCGCTATGTGTCGCAAAGAAATATAAATATAATATGATGCTATTACGCAGAATCCTCATAATGACTCTAGTAATGAAGAATACGTCGACTCTACAGCAAATGTAAGTTCATTAAATACAAGTCTTTTTGACCAAGGTGTGTTCCTTATCAAACAAGAAAGGCTACAACAAGAGAAATATAAGAGACAGAAATTTGAAAATATTCTAAAAGACAAAGTCTTCGATATAAAGATGCCGAGGAACCGGGACCTTTCTGATTCTGAAATTTTGTCTCAGTTGCAGGAAAATTTTCAAAATTCAGGTAAAAGTGAGAAAATCACCATTTTAACACTACTACCTAAAAGCTGCAGCGTAAATAATATAAAAAAGAGTTTCTTTCAGCTTTCGAATACATAATTCGGAAAGCCAAAGTCCTGGCAAAGGGAAAGGGAATTTTGTGTTCACCAAATCCGAAACCTGGAAAACCCTTGCTCGCGGCTGTTGCCGGTAAAGTTAAAGAATTCTGTTGTTCTCACGAGATAAGCAGAATGATGCCTGGTAAGAAATATTTGTTGTGATTAAAGAATCAGGGAGTAAATCACATGAGCAGAAATTAATTATATGCAGTGTTTAAAAATTCTAACCCTGACCAAGAAATTGTATTCTAGCTGGAGATAGTGGACTATACTGTCTGTGTCTGTGTCCTATCAGAATGTAAAACTTATGCCGGAAGCAATTTATTAAAGTTTCAGATCTACGTGGATTTCAAGAAAATTTTTCTTTATGCTTTCCAACTTAACATTTCTTGGCTACTATGGTGTGCAATCCTCCTGATATAAATTGCTTGTTCAGGAAATGTACAGAATGTCCTGAACCATTCAAAATAAGAGCAGGTTTAGAGAAATGTTTCGTATAAAACTGCAGTGAATCGGTGACCTACAAGCAGTGGATGACGACTGACCGATCAACGCTTGAGACTATAATGAAACCCACAGACAAATTTTTCGACTGTCTCTTGGAGAAACTTGGTGATTTACTGACTCACTGATTTATATCATCTGAACAAAGTAAGTTTCTACGTGATATGAAATCATTTCTACAGCCATGCCTGCTTGTTGTGTTATGCGACTTCGCTGAAAACTATTATTTCGTAATCCAAGATGAAAGTCAGTCATATCACAGGACTAATGTGCAGACAACCATTCATACTTTCGTAATATATCATAACGAATCGTCAACCGATACAGTCTCTATTAAAAATCTGGTAATAATTTCACACTGCCCGAAATATGACACTACAACTGTACATCTGTTTCAAAAATATCTAATGGAGTCATTAAAACAAACATCTGTAATTCACCACAAAAATTATGTATTTCTCCGATGGATTCTCTGCTCAGTATAAAAATAGAAAAAAAAAATCCTGAACCTCACATTACATGAAGAAGATTTTGGATTTCCAACAGAATTGCATTATTTTTGCATATCGCATGGCAAAAGAGCATGCGACGTTGTAGGTGGGACACTTAAAAGGTTTGCGGCTTGTGCTAGTTTGCAGAGACCATCCGATAAACAAATAACTACACCTAGGGAATTGTACGACTGGACAAGGCATCATCTCCCAAACATTAATACCGTTTATGTGACCAAAAAAGGCTATACTGAAGAGGAAAAAATGCTTGCTCTTCGATTTGCAAAATCCACCGCAGTGCCTGGAACACAAGTTTCATACAGTCCTGCTGTTTATGATGGGTATTATACTTTCTAAGCAGTTTTAAAATGCAATTGAAACAACGCAGCATCCTGTCTGGAAAGATGATCAGGCTATTTCATCTCAGCAATGAAAGGTAAGCATTTCTTACAGAACTTCAGGTTTAACAAAATCCATGTGACAATAATTTATTTCAGGTAATAATTTAAAAAAATGTTCCAGGTAATAATTTAAAAAATTCGAATTATGTACTACATGTTAAATTACATAGCGACATTCAAGAATATGATCAAATATAATTAAATACAACGAATGTGTGGGACATAATTATCGCGACTTATACGGTTAGCTTACGCTTCCTGTGACATAATAATTTTTATCTTTATAACCTATGAAGATTCCAAGTTGAAACTTATCAGTTCATTATATCACTAATTGAGGTGTACTATATATTTTCTTCATTAAAATAGAACCCCCGCATTTTTAAATATGAATATATGAAAATTGTTTCACCATATTTTTTTAGTGTAATTGAATACATGCAGAAAACAATATAAGTAATGAAAACTATCATATATTAATGATGTATCACCCAATTTTTGTAAATTTATCTGGAGACGTTGTTGAGATATATAATTTTAATTGAAGCGGCGTGCTTACAAAAATGTAATTTTTCTTCATGTTTGAAACGCCACTGACAGAAAACGAAAAGCACAGGACATATGAAACTCGGCAGTTTTAGTTAGCGCGGCAGGTCAAACAAACCCTCAAATTTTGAAAGAAATCTGAATCGGTCGGGTTGAGTGCCTTGTTGATTTGATATGGAATGACCCAGTTATATTTTATGTTTAATATGCATTTTTGATCCAATAAAATAAAAAAACGGGCTATAAAATTAAAACTAAAATAAATACATATTTCTACTGAAGATATTTCTAAGATTGTAGGTGATGTTGATATCATATTCGAGAATAAATAGAAAGAATAATAACTAAAAATATTGATTTTTGTGAAATTTAACGAGAAAACGGCATATCGATGCCTGCCAATTTCTGTTACTAATTACCCGTAACAGTAATAGCACAGTTTAGTACATACAGTCACGAAGCTCAATCCGTAGGGAATATGCATCCATTGACAGTTGAACTTGCTAGTTGCTAGCCATTAGGATCGCTACTATCGCCTCATCACAGACCCCTTCCCTAGCAGGTGACAAAATCTGTTATACTTTAGTTATCGTGTTCTTTTGCAAAAATTAACACCGTCCTTTCATTATTGAAATATTAAATGCATAAGATTTATTTATTAGTTTCATGAAGTACATAGTATGTTTTATAAACTCACCTTGCTGGATCTTTCGGAAGAAGTATAAATCTGGCCTCTTTTTCTTACAATTTCTAGCACTACAAACGTCTCCTCCTTGTCCCATATCATTACTATCGCTTGTGTTCACTTGATAAGGCAACAATGAGTGCGGGTCTAACGTTGTTTGTAACGGTTATTTTTCTTTCAGTCTTCATTGCGACGTTGTTGTAGCTAGCAGCAAGATGCCGAAATTCAATGTCCCTCTATGCAGTAAATTGCAAAGTCATTATAGGGGCCAATCTCCTTATTGGTTAAATGGTATGAATGCCACTATCGATATATATTGTTGTTATAATCGACATAAAATATGTTGCCAACTTCTAACTTAGCAGTCAGTTTTATATTGTTGACTTGTAGCCTACTTCAAAATGAAAATAACGGTAGTAATAGTAAAATATATTTTCCCTGGACTAAAAATGTAATACAAACTGATTAAAATCACATCAGTAGTAACACACTGTTTAAATTTTTTTTATTTAATTTTTTAATTCGGTAGCATTTAATGCTTATCGAATATCGAATGCTAAAAACGCTACTCGAACCATTACTTCCGCTGACCTTTTTTGCGTATAATGTGTGATGGATGGCTCCTATAATGCATCTGTTCCAAATATTGTATTTTAGCCATATTTTATTACAACCGTTAACGAACATTTCACAGTTTACACAACTTTTCCTTTTCTTCACAACAATGCGACATACAGCACAGTCTATTGTTCCTAGTACTTCTAGTCGCTAGCCGCTTGGAGAGCTGTATCGGGAGAAATTCAATCACCTCAAACTTCGTGACTGTATGTACTAGCTGTGGTAATAGTTTTTCAAATCTGAAAATGGTATATAATCACAGAAATAGTTTATATTTGATATATAAAATTTCAAGGTTACAGAGTATGTTACTGAGAAAAAATAATATTGAATTTCAACAATTTTTAATACTCACACCTTTAAGTTATGTCTCCAACATTGTGTGCCAATAAATTCGGTGCATCAAAGTGGTGTATCTTGGATATTTAATATATACATATTTCTGGCTTTCGTCTTAAATCTCTTTTTTAGTTGGTGACGTCACATTCCCTCCCCTCACTAACAGGTGGATGGCTTTATATTGATCTGCTTCAAGTGCCGACAGATCAAATGCAGCGGCGCTCGGAGATATTTATGCGTTCTGGGAGAATAAATTACAGCTTTCTCCCCCCGGTTTAGTAGCCATGTTACAAGATAAGCTCTTCCCACAGTCCTCAAATTAAGATTAAGTATTTTAAGGAATGCAGTTGGAATGGAGTTCAGCGCTGTACATCCCCCGTTTTTCATCGGCATCCCCCACCCTTCTGTTCCTCAGTTGTCGTTTCGAATCCGATTGTGAAATGGTGCTACAAATGCAATATGTTTTGATAACTGACACCCACGTTTCAGTACATATATTTTTGCTTTTTATTCCCGTGTAGTTTTTAACAGTATCCGTGATTTAATGCCCTGACGCAAATGCCATGAACTTATGGGCTCAGCACTCCGGATGAAGCAAACTAATGTTTCCATAGAGTTTAGGAAACCCGGTTTCCAGAATGCGTTTGAGATAATGTTTTTGTTATCCATATTTGAAACGAATTTTTTAATTTGTACTAGTCTTTGCTTTATAAACTGTCGTGACAACAAAAATTTTAATTTATCTCATCAACGAATATGATTTTATTTTATCCAGTTACCTACTCATCTATCATCGTACCGTCTGTCCGCCCATTCGTCTATGTCTGCAGTCTTCTCTTCTCTTCTCTTCTCTTCTCTTCTCTTCTCTTCTCTTCTCTTCTCTTCTCTTCTCTTCTCTTCTCTTCTCTCCTCTCCTCTCCTCTCCTCCCTTCCCCTCCTCTCTACTCTACTCTACTCTACTCTCTCCGCTCCTCTCCTCTCCTCTTCTCTTCTTCTTTCTCTCCTCTTCTCCTCTCCTCCCTCCCTCTCCTCTCCTCCCTCCCTCCCTCCCTCTCCTCTCCACTCCTCCCTCCCTCCCTCTCCTCTCCACTCCTCCCTCCCTCCCTCTCCTCTCCTCTCCTCCCCTCCCCTCTTTACTCTACTCTACTCTCTCCTCTCCGCTCCTCTCCTCTCCTCTCCGATCCAATCTGTATGTATGTATGTATGTATAGTAGGCTATGTATGTAGGTTTTTATACACATATCCCATTCTGCACCTGTATTTAGACCTATATCTACTGTAGTTATCTTAGGAAACTCTATAAATATACAGCATATAATAATCAACGAAGAACATATCACATGGCGGTAAGGAGATTTTCTTGAGATATTCAGAAGTTAATTATGCAAAATGTCTGTAGCGTTCAATCTAATTCTACCAGAAAAAAAAATGTTGGTTGTTTTTTTTTTAATTCTGAGCGCTTGACAAGTCTCTCGCTTTCTTCAACTAACCTTGCCTTAATTGGTATCCATTTACAATTTTTGAGTCTCGTTTCTCGTTTTGTATTGGGTCGCTCCTCTATATAGAAGACAGTGACGCACTAGATTTTGAATTGACCTGTATGAGGATTCTCCATCACCTTTAACGTTGTAACATCTGGTAGTTAACCGAATATTAAAGACTTCAGTTATTATGTCGGACCTGTACGTAGCATTTTCCTCTTGTTCATATCTGTCTACTACACTCCTGGGATTAATACGATTTTTTCCATTTTAAATTAATTGCTGTCAGCTGAAAAATGGACAGTCGTACCTCGGGTTCAGGGATAATCATGGTGGCCATTACACTGGTCCAGCAAAGTGAACCTATGACACATAATTCAAGCAAAGCTCGTTTTAAATCAAGTGCTCAGTCAATGTTCTGGGCGCAAGTATCTCTTACTGGTTACATAATATTTCCAACTGCTATATTTTTGGCGTCAGAGTTACTAGTAATTGGTGAAGGAATAGTAAATGTAGTATCGATTGCCAGAAGAGACGGAGGGTCATTTTGTATGCACGGCCCTGTCTACGTCTGGCTCCCGGTTGAACCGAAATACCCGTATTCCGTTTATAACCTGATGGATTTAAGACCGTCTGTCTGTGCTTGACAAGCTGGGGAGAGACAGGGGATCGAAATAAAAACTGCTGGCACAGTTTTTTATTCTGGCTCGCCTGTGACATCTGATTTTAAATTGAGACATAATCTATCTAAACGAATCGCGATATTGTGTCTGACAAGAATGTTATGTCCAATGACATACTTACCAGTTTTTTCTTCCTCTACGATTCCGAATGCGACAATAAGTGTACGAGACCAGAACTTCTTCATCGCTCGACATCTTGTCACCAGACAAAAAACCGATTGTTGTGCGCTTCGCGTACGAAAACGCGGACGTAGCTACAAGAAATAAGCATGTCGCCTTTCTGACGAATCTATGAAGCGACGCCTCGTGAACGAAAGCCCTAGTTCCTGTATACAGAGTATCAAAAAAGTTCGTTTACAACGTTTGAGAGATGATGGAGGAGGTAAAAACAAACACTGGGTGATGCACTATTTTTGCAGTAGGTGTCCTAAAAGGGTAGGCCTCTTAGCTTCCGTCAGACTACTTACTGTACCAGGCAGTTCTGTTTTGTCTGCAACACGTTGTAAGACGAATCGTGTTACAAACGCAGTGAGTGTATTGCTAAGAAAGATAATATTGCATTCTGCTAGCAGTATCGTGGCCACCTCGATCGCCCGACCTAACCCTTACAGATTTTTTTGTGTGCGGGTTATGAAATGTCTGGTTTACGAGACCCTGATAAATACTGAAGAAGAGCTAGTTGCTCTCGTTGTTGAAGCTGCAGTGATAATTCGACAAACTCCTGACATTTTTAGCGTAGCCCAGCCGTGGCGAAGAAGAGTTCGTGCGCCGAGCCACTGTGTAACCTGCAACGTGCATAGCACCTGTGGAGGGAGATGGACACCCGAAGGAGAAGTGAAGCAACTGTCTGACTCAGTAACGGATTTTCATTTTCTTACGTCCAACATTTAAAATATAATTTTATACAGTACAAGGCTACAAACTAATGTTTCGTACGTACAACGAAAAGAGAAATGTACAAGAAAACATAGACCACATTAGGAACCTCCTGTGGACACAAAACTTGAGCAATTTTAATCATACAGGTTTTTAGAAATTCCCCTTTCTGAAATGCCTTACAACTCTTCGCAATTTCCCAAGCTACCAAATAACTAATGTGGTTCCTTTTCTGTGCCATGCTTTGTGTATTACTAGTAGTCTGGGGTTCATTTCTTTCTTTCAATTCCAGCACTCTATTTGCTCGGTCTATACCTGTTAACGAAATAAGAATATGACTATTCATCCGCAAATAAAGACTGATAATTATTCCGATAACAATAATAACAATAGTAATAATAGTAATAGGTTAATAATAATAATAATAATAATAATAATAATAATAATAATAATAATAATAACAACAATTACCTTTCAATGTTTCATAAGGTGGGTGACATGTAGTATAATTCCGTTTTATGTTTTACAACCGTTTTCCTTGTAATACTTGCGAACAAATTATACATTTAGTATTGTCATCATATTGGCAGCAAAAAAATGCGTCCTCCCATCCTACTTGAAACTTTCGTTTTTGTAGATGTACAGTACATGTATTGGAGAGAGACATTGCGACGATACGCCACTCGCGGATCAGAGGCAAATACAAATGGAACGGAATTTGACTCCAGTGAGTGAGAGGGTGGGGGTTGTGGGAGGTAGAAATACACAGCTATCTTTGCGAGCCACAATGTGCTCGTGAGTCGCATTTTCGCCGCGTCTGGCGTAGCCTATCAGACAGTCCTTAGTGCGTAGAAATCAATTGTGCATTCGGTTAAACTGAAGGTATTATTATTATTATTATTATTATTATTATTATTATTATTATTATTATTGTTGTTGTTGTTGTTATTATTATTATTATTATTATTATTATTATTATTATTATTATTATTATTATTATTATTATTATTATGTACCGAAGTACATATGATATTTCCCTGCAGATATTCTGCGCTTATTTCGTCCGATCCCGGCCACTTAGTCACTCATAACGAGTGCACCTCTGCACATGTATGGATATTGTGCCACTGTCGTACATCTATGACGCAGTGCATGAGGGTAGGCCACTAGAGGGAACCCAAGAGGTGCAACTTAAACTGAGAGGATTCGATCCGACATCGGGATGGGAATCCAGTGTGGCTTAGTGGATAGAGCAAAAGCACGTAGAGCTGAAAACTTGGGTTCAAATCTCGGTGCCAGAGAGAATTTTTCTTCGTTCCACTCATCTTTCATCATATAAACGGAAGGTAGTTTGAACCACATCTCTGAACAACATTTTTTCCCATCACTGCATTCAGATAACACAGCCTGTACACAATCTCTTCACACCCCTTATACTCGTAGCGCCAAAATGACAAGTCTGAGGGGGTTTTTGTCAAATGAAAAAGATGCATATTTTTATCTCCTATCATCCCTGAAACTTTGTAAACGAGCTTTTTGACACCCTGTAGAGGTATATTATTACGATGTACCGAAGTACATATGCTATTTCCGTGCAAAAATTCTGCGTCATCATATGATGAAGAATGAGTGGAACAGAGAAAAGTTCTCTCCGGCACCGGGATTTGAACTCGGGTTTTCAGCTCTACGTGCTGACGGTATCTATCCACTAAGCCACACCGGATTCCCAGTGGACATTGTGCCACTGTCATACATCTATGACGCAGTGCATGAGGGTAGGCCACTAGAGGGAACCCAAGAGTTGGATCTTAAACTGAGAGGATTAAACCCGGCATCGGGATGGGAATCCGGTGTGGCTTAGTGGATAGAGCGTCAGCACATAGAGCTGAAAACCCGAGTTCAAATCCTGGTGCCGGAGAGAATTTTTGTCTGTTCCACTCATTCTTCATCACCCTGTAGAGGTTTCACACAATGACAGTGATTTCCTCCAATCCCCCACCATTTTTTTCTATTACTAATTTATCGACTATTGTTGCTTTTATAGAAATAGCATTTATATCTTTTTTTTTCAGTAGACATTGTTAAACTGAATTTCCTTATACAGTATTCTCTCCAAAGATATTCGTCTGCAGTTGATATTCAGTTTCTGCAATTAATGCTTTGTTGTCAGCGTACAATAGAGTAATTAAAACGTGACCGTGCCTCTAATAACATACAAACTGCATCGTAACTGTGACTAAGGACTGCAATTCGGATAACAGATAATCTCGCTGCTTTAAATGCAAGAAGATGCATTATTGAAAGCAACGTCAGCTGGTCCCGGCCGACTCATTCTCAAGCAATTGTGATGCTAGATCCCAAGTGATAATAGAACTAATTACAACAGATGCAGTGCAGGATAAGATGGGGAGAAAATGTCTGCAATTTGAAGCCCAGCCAGAAGAAACAGACTAATTGCTTACACAGAGAAGCCACGTCCATGTCTTACTGCTGTTAATGCACTATAAATATGCTTCATAATTTTGTAATACGAAGTTGAAGTGTTCATAAATCTACTTCCAGTCTTAGCCGCCACGGTGGTCTAGGGCTAAAGCGCTGGACTTACCACATTAAATCCAGACGTTTGAGATGGGTAGGGCATGTAGCACGTATGGGCGAATCCAGAAATGCATATAGAGTGTTAATTGGGAGGTCGGAGGGAAAACGACCTTTGGGGAGGCCGAGACTTAGATGGGAGGATACTATTAAAATGTATTTGTGGGAGGTGGGATATGATGATAGAGAGTGGATTAATCTTGCACAGGATAGGGACCAATGGCGGTCTTATGTGAGGGCGGTAATGAACCTGCGGGTTCCTTAAAAGCCATTTGTTAGTAAGTATTATTATTATTATTATTATTATTATTATTATTATTATTATTATTATTATTATTATTATTATTATTAGGAAAATATTTGGGGCTAAAAGGAATGAAGTTACAGGAGAATGGAGAAAGTTAGACAACGCAGAACTGCACGCATTTTATTCTTCACCTGACATAATTAGGAACATTAAATCCAGACGTTTGAGATGGGCAGGGCATATAGCATGTATCGGCTAATCCAGAAATGCATATAGAGTGTTAGTTGGGAGGCCGGAGGGAAAAAGACCTTTGGGGGGCCGAGACGTAGATGGGAGGATAATATTAAAATGGAGTTGAGGGAGGTGGGATATGATAGAGACTGAATTAATCTTGGACAGGATAGGGACCGATGGCGGGCTTATGTGAGGGCGGCAATGAATCTGCGGCTTCCTTAAAAGCCATTTGTAAGTAAGTATTATTATTATTATTATTATTATTATTATTATTATTATTATTATTATTATTTTATTTTGTTTAACAGCGCTCTTTCAGGTGCGAGATCTAATGTCTATGTAATTAATATTATTGAGATTGTTTGGAGAGGAATTTCGATGGAATTACCTTACATTCGCCCTTCATTCAGGGAAATGGATTTGAGGGAGGTGGGATATGATGATAGAGAGTGGATTAATCTTGCACAGGATCGGGACCGATGGCGATCTTATGTGAGGGCAGTAATGAACCTCCGGGTTCCTTAAAAGCCATTTGTTAGGAAGTATTATTATTATTATTATTATTATTATTATTATTATTATTATTATTATTATTATTATTATTAGGAAAATATTTGGGGCTAAAAGGGATGAAGTTACAGGAGAATGGATAAAGTTCCACAACTCGGAACTGCATGCATGTATTCTTCACCTGACATAATTAGGAACATTAAATCTAGACGTTTGAGATGGGCAGGGCATATAGCATGTATGGGCTAATCCAGAAATGCATATAGAGTGTTAGTTGGGAGGCCGGAGGGAAAAAGACTTATGGGGAGGCCGAAACGTGGATGCGAGGGTAATATTAAAATGGATTTGAGGGAGGTGGAATATGATAGAGACTGAATTAATCTTGGACAGAATAGGGACCGTTGGCGGGCTTATGTGAGGGCGGCAATGAACCTGCGGGTTCCTTAAAAGCCATTTGTACGTAAGTATTTATTATTATTATTATTATTACTATTATTATTATTATTATTATTATTATTATTATTATTATTATTTTTATTATTATTATTATTATTATTTTGAATAAGCAGTCGTGGACAGCCGATAAGGGGTGGTCCTCCAGCTTGGGGGTTGGGCGAAGGGCTAACAACCCATCACCGTAAAAAACAGCTTGTTACGAATTCCTACAGTAAGCCTCGGAATAGGACTGATTCTCTGGCACGACCACAGCAAAGGAATAAGGTTTTGAGACTTGGCACTTGGAACGTAACTAGTCTTTATAGAACAGGAGGGGTAACATTAGTAGCAAAAGAACTAGCTAGATATAGAATAGACTTTGTGGGAGTACAAGAGGTTAGGTTAGATGGGAATGGCATATCACAAATAGGAGATTACTTGTTGTATTATGGGGAAGGAAACAATAATCACCAATTAGGAACAGGATTCTTTGTACATAAAAGAATAAAATCAGCAGTAAAAAAGGTCGAATTTATCAGTGACAGGTTATCATATTTAGTACTTAAGGGTATTTGGTGCGACATCATGGTTATAAATGCTCACGCCCCTACAGAAGAGAAAGACGACTATATAAAGGATAGCTTCTATGAGGAATTGGAACATACTTTTGATCAGTTCCCTAGATATCACATGAAAATTTTATTGGGGGATTTCAACGCTAAAGTAGGACGGGAGGATATTTTTAGACCAACTATTGGAAAAGAGAGCCTACACGCAATTAGTAGTGACAATGGAGTTAGATTAGTCAACTTTGTCACATCGAAAAATTTAATTGTCAAAAGTACAACATTCCCCCATAAGGATATACATAAATATACTTGGACTTCTCCAGATGGATTGACACACAACCAAATAGATCACATCTTGATAGATAAACGGAGACATACTAGTATAGTAGATATTCGAACTTTCAGGGGTGCAGACTGTAATTCTGACCATTATTTGGTGATTGGAGAATTAAGAGAAAGACTATCAGTAGCCAAGCGAGTAGAGCAACAAGTTAATATTACTAAATTCAATATTTTGAAATTAAAGGACGAGGAAGCTAAGCAAAATTATCAGGTCGAAATTTCGAATAGGTTTGCCACTTTAGAAAGTTCCGACGAAGTTGAGAAAGAATTAGATGTTAATAGCGTGTGGGAAAATATCAGAGATAGTATCAAAATTGCAGCTGAGCAGAGCATAGGTTATTATGAAACTAAGAAAAAGAAACCGTGGTTTGATGAAGATTGTTGCATGGTAGTAGAAAGAAGGAAACAGGCAAAATTGAAATTCTTACAGGATCCAGTTGAGGAGAAGAGAGATAATTATTTCAATGAAAGACGGGAAGCAAGTCGTACACTTAGGAATAAAAAGAGAGGTTACTTGAAGGAAAAACTGAATGAGGTAGAAACAAATAGTAAGAATAAAAACATTCGAGATTTATATAAGGGTATAAAGGAATTTAAGAACGGATATCAGCCAAGGGTAAAAGTGATCAAGGATGAGAATGGTGACTTGCTTGCAGACTCTCCATCAATCCTAAACAGATGGAAAAACTATTTTGCGCAACTACTAAATGTACATAGGCCAAATAGAAATGATCGGGACGATATTGAAATACAAACTGCTGAGCCATTTATACCCGAACCCACGCTTTCAGAAGTCGAAATTGCGATAGAAAATCTGAAAAAGTACAAGTCTCCAGGTATCGATCAAATTCCAGCAGAATTAATACAAGAGGGTGGAAGTACATTATATAGCGAAATTTATAAACTTGTACTTGCTATTTGGGAAAAGGAAATTGTACCAGATCAATGGAAGGAGTCCATAATTGTGCCTATTTTTAAAAAGGGGGACAAAACCAACTGTGGTAACTTTCGAGGAATATCACTTTTGTTGACGTCGTACAAAATTTTGTCCAATATTCTTTTGAGGAGATTAACTCCGTACGTAGATGAAATTATTGGGGATCATCAGTGCGGTTTTCGGCGTAATAGATCGACTATTGATCAGATTTTTTGTATTCGGCAGATAATGGAGAAAAAATGGGAGTATAAAGGTACAGTACATCAGTTATTGATAGATTTCAAAAAGGCATATGACTCGGTTAAGAGGGAAGTATTATATGATATTCTTATTGAATTTGGTATTCCCAAGAAACTAGTTCGATTAATTAAAATGTGTCTCAGTGAAACATACAGCAGAGTCCGTATAGGTCAGTTTCTATCTGATCCTTTTCCAATTCACTGCGGACTAAAGCAGGGAGATGCACTATCACCTTTACTTTTTAACTTCGCTTTAGAATATGCCATTAGGAAAGTTCAGGATAACAGGCAGGCTTTGGAATTGAACGGGCTACATCAGCTTCTTGTCTATGCAGATGACGTGAATATGTTAGGAGAAAATACACAAACGGTTAGGGAAAACACGGAAATTTTACTTGAAGCAAGTAAAACGATCGGTTTGGAAGTAAATCCCGAAAAGACAAAGTATATGATTATGTCTCGTGACCAGAATATTATACGAAATTGAAATATAAATATTGGAGATTTATGCTTCGAAGAGGTGGAAAAATTCAAATATCTTGGAGCAACAGTAACAAATATAAATGACACTCGGGAGGAAATTAAACACAGAATAAATATGGGAAATGCGTGTTATTATTCGGTTGAGAAGCTCTTATCATCCAGTCTGCTCTCCAAAAATCTGAAAGTTAGAATTTATAAAACAGTTATATTACCGGTTCTTCTATATGGCTGTGAAACTTGGACTCTCACTCTGAGAGAGGAACATAGGTTAAGGGTGTTTGAGAATAAGGTGCTTAGGAAAATATTTGGGGCTAAGCGAGATGAAGTTACAGGAGAATGGAGAAAGTTACACAACACAACTGCACACATTGTATTCTTCACCTGACATAATTAGGAACTTGAAATCCAGACGTTTGAGGTGGGCAGGGCATGTAGCACGTATGGGCGAATCCAGAAATGCATATAGAGTGTTAGTTGGGAGACCGGAGGGAAAAAGACCTTTGGGGAGGCCGAGACGTAGATGGGAGGATAATATTAAAATGGATTTGAGGGAGGTGGGGTATGATGATAGAGACTGGCTTAATCTTGCACAGGATAGGGACCGATGGCGGGCTTATGTGAGGGCGGCAATGAACCTTCGGGTTCCTTAAAAGCCATTTGTAAGTAAGTAAGTATTATTTTGTTTAAAAGCGCTCTTTAAGGTGCGAGATCTAATGTCTATGTAATTAATATTATTGAGATTACTTGGAGAGGAATTGCCATGGAATTACCTTATATTCGCCCTTCATTCGGAGAATATCTCGGTAAAAACGGTTCAGATAATTAGCTAAAGCGGGATTCGAATCACGTCCGAGCGTATTCTAGTTTGGATTGAATAGTACTTGATTTTTTACACATCATAATTTTATTTCAGTAGTCCAAGATATACTGTGATTAGTGATGTCACAGTATAAACAGAAAGTGGGACCAGATTTCTCGAATGTGAAGAGCACGAACATTTCACGCTAAAATTAATTTTCTTTAACACGTAAGGAACTACAACCGAAGGAACCTCATTTAACGATCAATTTACTATTACCACCACTACTACTACTACTACTACTACTACTACTACTACTACTACTACTACTACTACTACATTTAGTCCTACCCTTACTGCTACTTCATTCAGAAGGTGAACATATTATTTCTAATAAGCGTATTTTACACTATCAGGGGATCATGAACTGTTGTAGAAGATGCTTTGTGGAAGATATTCTATGAAGAAGACATAAATAAACAAAATATGTTAACATCTACATATTGAATTTTACACCATCACCTTGACATTTCTTACAGTAGCTGGCAACGTGCGAGTAGAGTTCTCAGTGTAGTAGGGTGACAGACAACCAGGCGGCAGTGTGGTCGGCTAGCGCTACTTCCTGGTATCGAACTTACGTCTAAAATTCGGAAAGAACACGCCAACCGATTGTTGTGGGTCTGGAACAGTGCCGGAATCGATAAGTTCCGTCCTGCCGCACGCCCGTTCCTCCTCTGGATGATTAGCTGGTCTGTTTCACCGTCCAAAGCAATTACTCCAGAGCTCCACACTGTTCTGGATCCATACTGTTCCATTGTTCTTTCCTCAGCATGATTACAGGACTTGTTCCTTCGACATTACCTAATTACGCGATATAAGGTCTCACAGTCGTCTTCTGGTATTTCCAATTTCTCGTTCATTGACATTTCGTATCTCGAACTCGGAGAACAAATTTTAAAATGTGAGGTTAATTATAGTGAATGGATCCAGTAGAATAGGATTGCGGTCCCGACGCAACTAAACATTTAATGTCCATAGTATAGTACCGAATGTTGGCATGTTCGTTGTGTTTTTTATAATTTAACGTCCTTCTCATAAGTACCTGATGTTTGCCTTGTTTGTATGTTTTCAATATTTTAATGTCCATTCCATAAGTATTGCCACGTTTGTTTGTTTTTCATATTTTAATGTCCATTCCATAAGTATTACCACGTTTGTTTGTTTTTTTATATTTTAGTAGTACCGGTATTTTGTTGAGACTATTTATCCTTCCTGGCTTAATGCCTAAGGGTACGTACACGTTGGAGCAACGATAAACGATAAAAGAAATGAGCTGCGACGCTTTGGTATTATCAAAGAATCAAGTGTTCATATCGGAGCGACGAGGACGCGGGAAGAGAACATTTTGATTTATCAGTAGAAGATATTCTATGCATCCACTTAATGAAATAAGATATATAGGAAATATCAGCTGCTAAGTTCAAGGTTAATATAACTTAAATACGTACAAAATTAAACCCGTTTCTCATCCCAAAGATAGTATAAATTCGTTATGTTGTGATTGGGTCTTGTGAACACATAACATATGACGAATAAATACACAACTGATCAATTTGCCAATATCTACATTAATTAATTTAATACGCCGAAATAATAATAAATCGATTAATATTCGGATATATTGATAACCACCGGTAATTATACAGATTAATATTATCTTAATCAGAGATTATATGAACGACAAGAGCGAAGAAAATGGAACTTTTCATTTTCGTCGCTTTATCGTGTATCTTCGCTTTTATCGTTACTCCAATATGCACACCTCAATGACAATGCATGCTTCAATTCTCTCTGATATAACATCGCTGCTTCTTTTATCGTTTATCGTCGCTCCAACGTGTACTTACCCTTACTCGTAACAAGGAAAAGTCACTCATCGTGTTCTGCGCCGAGCTTGCAGGAAACAACTAACCTGCAAAACCCAATGCGCTGTCCGTCATAAACTTATCTCGTAGCTCGGTCAGAATACCAGTAACTTAGGTTAGAATCACTGTATTTTTGCTGCGACTGCTACTACTACTACTACTACTACTACTACTACTACTACTACTACTGCTACTACTACTACTACTACTACTACTAGTATTAGTTTTGTCTTTAATGGAGGTAAGGTCTTAACAACTTTACTCTTAAATTAATCGCAGATGGAGAGCCGGACTTCTTGTGTTCTAACTTCATCCAAAACTAAACGCGAGACTTGTAATGAAAAAAGCGGGACCTATTCTGGCAAATTGAAACGTCTGGCAGTACTAAGCGTACCCCAGAAAAATAAATGTTCAAAATTTAAGCAGTTATTGTTGGATTGTTAAAATATTTAGTATCTACAGCTGAATTTAAATATGAGACACATTTTCTTACGTTGAAGAGTGTAATGCCCGGTTGAAATAGCAGCGAATGTTAGGCAACCTCAACAAGATCGCAGAATGCTCCGACCGTAGAGTCCAACGTAATAATTTCGGGGTTCATTTCGTACAATCATGATAAGACTGTCGGAATTGTGGAGATGCTCTAAGTAATAGCGTTCGTTGTTACATCTTCCCTCACTCTCCCATTTTCGACACGCTCCGTGCTACCTGCGTTTGGCTCCCAGCCAGCTCGCCTTGCAGCCATAAAACCTCCCCGGGTGTTCTCCCTCAACGTACATTTCATGCATCTCCTAGACGCTACAGCCGTAATGTGTCTGCTTTATAAATCTGCCTCAAGGAGGAGCCAATTTGTTTATTTTCTGAAGTTGGTACACAGGTGTAACAACACACGTTAGTGCTACTACACTGGCTGGGCGCGTTGGCAGAACACGTGCTCCGTTCCTTCTCTCATGTGACCGCGCTTTCCATAATATTCTCGCCTCCGCTGTTTGTTTTGTGTGAAGTTACCTTATTTATGCACAGGACTTCCCTGCTTTGAAGGCTAACATAAGGACAACATTAGCATCAGGAATTAGGCCTATTGGTCTGTTCCGTCTTCAAGAGTTGCCTTAGGCCTATATTACACTATCAAATTTCTGCGTCACATCTAGCTGTGACATAGTTCTGTGATAAAAGTTATGATCATAATCATACCTTTGATAAAATCTGTGAGTGAGAAGAAAGAAAATGGCGGACATTAAGTACACATGGTCCGTGAAAACCACAAAACTTTTAATATCACATTATGAGTTTATT
This sequence comes from Periplaneta americana, assembly GCF_040183065.1. NCBI lineage: Eukaryota > Metazoa > Arthropoda > Insecta > Blattodea > Blattidae > Periplaneta > Periplaneta americana. The sequence goes on along the minus strand of NC_091117.1, from coordinate 38,765,628 downwards.
TTATTGGGTTATTTTACGACGCTGTATCAACATCTAGGTTATTTAGCGTCTGAATGATATGAAGGTGATAATGCCGGTGAAATGAGTCCGGGGTCCAGCACCGAAAGTTACCCAGCATTTGCTCGTATTGGGTTGAGGGAAAACCCCGGAAAAAACCTCAACCAGGTAACTTGCCCCGACCGGGATTCGAACCCGGGCCACCTGGTTTCACAGCCAGACGCGCTGACCTTTACTCCACAGGTGTGGACCATTATGAGTCACATGAAATGTTTTGTCATCCATTATTAAATACTTAGTATATATAGAATTTCACACCTTCACACTGAAGTTCTCTCAGTAGAGTTTGATGGATTCCTTTTGTATCTTTTCTCCCTACTCCAATCTATAACCTAAATCGTCGGCTTAGAGTGTAAACATACTAACAAAAAAGAAATTTTACAGGGGAAACAAAGAACTGAATATATATTAACTCTGAAACTTCACCACCTGTACTTTTGATTTGACCCTAAAGCATCAGAGTTAATTCATACTCAGTTTTTTGTTTCCCCTGTAAAATTTTCATTTTTTTGCTTAGCAGGTTTACACTCTAAGCTGACGAAATATATTTTTTCTTTGATTACTTCTTTAGTATTAATGCAATAACTGCATATTTTACAGTTACAACAAGCATAGAACTATTGCGGATCCATTATTAGAACTGTGATGAAAAATATGATAAAAATTTGGCATGATATAATATAGTGAAAATCTTACATTTGATCATATATATTTGATCAAAAATTTTATCACATTCTGTGACACAGAAATTTGATAGTGTAATATAGGCCTTAGTGTCAATAGTCAATAGTTCGCCCCTATATCAAAATCCTGTTGTTGGTTTATAGTTGTAGAGGTTTTTAGGCATCCGTTGTCCACCGTTGTGGAATAACGGTTAGCACGTCTGAACGTGAAACGAGCGGGCCCGGATTCAAATCATGGTTGGAACAAGTTATCTGGCTGAGATTTATTCCGAGGTTTTCCCTCAGCCAATTGAAGTAGAATTGCTGGGTAATTTTCGGCGTTATATCTCGGATTCATTTCGCCATTATAATCATACTTCCCCTCTTTCATCACCATCTCCATTTCTTTCCTAGGTTTCGGGCTTGCTCCGTTGTAGAATCGACTGCGGACTGCCACAGAACTTGGACCCCGTGGGTATGTGGTCATTCGTTGTTAGTGGTAGTGCCGTGGACTCTTCACTGGGCTCGTGGTAACTCGTGATGAGTGATCGTGGTGAGGTCTACACGGGAAGGTAAAGGGTCCGTATTCAAATCATGATTGGAACAAGTTATTTGGCTGAGATTTGTTTCAAGGTTTTCCCTCAGCCAACTGAAGTAGAATTGCTGGGTAATTTTCGGCGTTAGATCTCGGATTCATTTCGCCATCATAATTATACTTCCCCTCTTTCATCACCATCTCCGTTTCTTTCCTAGGTTTCGGGCTTGCTCCGATGTAGAATCGACTGCGGACTGCCACAGAACTTGGACCCCGTGGATATGTGGTCATTCGTTGTTAGCGGTAGTGCCGTGAACTCTTCACTGGGCTCGTGGTAACTCGTGATGAGGGATGGCGGTGAGGCCTACACGGGAAGGTAAAGGGATTATGTAGGGGAGGTTATAGGAGAGTTCGGAGTCAGTGCATAGGGTTATCTGCAGCGCGAGGGCCTTGGGACATGCACACCATTTCATCCTGGGCAGTACAATGGACCCATCCGAGCGGCCTGCGTGCGAGGACAGTCCCAGTGAAGGTGAGACTAATAGATAGGCATCCGTTCATCTGATATTTTCGTTAATCGGTCGTGCCAGTTTTTCTTCTACTTCTGGTTGAGGTTCTGGCTGATGTGTACATTACCTCTATTATCAGGCAGTACATCTCACTTGACGATATATGTCAAGAACAATAGTTGTTTGTATGCATCTGAAGTCTGGATAGTGTAATATGTAGCTAAGCGGTGATGTATACAAGGAGGGGGAAAGGAACTGGCCAAACTATCTCATTATCTTCTGGCTTAGTTGCTTCCAGTGGCGTAGCATGAAATTTTGAGCAGGGGAAGCTAACTCAAGTTGTCTTTCATGCAATATGAGAAAACGTGTTACAAAAATATAGTCTTAAAATAAATAGTAGTCAATGTCAAGTCAGCAGTCAAAGATTGGTTGGAACCTCGTGACACCAATAAGGCATGACCTCAAATGGTACGTAGTAAAATATAATTTCACGGTTTACACATATCTCTAACAAATAGACACGTATACGTATAACATTCGCTCACTCCCTGTCATACTTAGATAAATCACAATATTAACGGTCAATAGATACAGTATTAGTATCATTACGTAAGTATTCATCTGTCTTTTGGTTGTGTCCTTCATTGACAGCAAGGGAGTCGGTTATTTGTTTTTTAGATCACACTTTTGTTCGTAGGGCAGTCTTGATAATAGAATTGTCCTAAAAAATTCAAGTAAATTGGTGTCAGGAACTGTTATTTCACTCATTATTTATTATATCAGCCACAATGTACACTAACACTTTAACAGAACACAACTGACGAAAAGGGATAACTCGGAAACTCCTTATTTTCAATGTCAAAGCTAGCTTCTTGCGAGCCTTGCGACCAGTGTAATTTAGTTAGAAAGGGATGGAAAATCTGCGGTGTGGGTTAAACAGAAGAATGAGTGTAAGAAACCAGTCTGCTTGGAAGCTGGTGTGTGCAGGCTTCTTATTTACTGCTGCATCACAAATCATCCTGAGCTGCTGTATCACAATATTTAACGCATAAATATAAATTCTATTAAAATTAATAAATAATTTTGTCCGTAGACTGAAGGTTTATTATGAAATTATTATTAACTGGGGAAGCTGAGCTTTTTAGCTTACATTGACGCTACGCCACTACTTGCCTCATGAGTGATGCATTATAGATGATACTTTTGAGGTTCCAATCAGTCTAGTACGAACTCCGAAAACCAGATGCCACTGTCAATTGTATGGTGTTTATTTATTAATAACTATGGGATTATATATTAATATTAATATTGTCAATAATTTTGATTGCGTTCAAATTTCAAATAACACTTGCTAGTAACTTTCGCTTCATCCCAGATCACATATAACAGATTGATCAGTGATTATTAGAGGAGAAAAACTCGCTCCGGCGCCGGGATCGAACCCGGGTCCTTGGTTCTACGTACCAAGTGCTCTAACCACTGAGCTACATCGAAGTTCAATACACAGCGCCGGATCGAATTCCTCTTCTCTAGTGTTTTTCCCTTTGTGACCTGACTTCAAGTTCGACATACATGTTGACATATATTAAGTCAACTGCCATTATACAAGGAGCACACTCAATTGTGTGACTTGGTGGCCGGGAAACCACAGTAATATGCACTGTTGGGCGAAGAATCTACGTAAAGATTAATTTTTGCCCTACAGAATATATCTGTTACGGTAACAATAATTATTAGAGGAGAAAAACTTATGTACTCTATATGTATATTTATGAATACTTAACCTATTCAGACATTGTGAAGTCGAAATAGGTGAATAACGATTACAGCAATAAAGAAACTGAATGTTATTCAGTAATGCCAATTGAGAAAAGCGAAATACAGGTTTAAAATGTTAATTACATGTACTGCCCTTTTCTCTTGTTATTATAACAGAAATACATTTTCTTTATCTGCTGAAATCATAATTTAATTTAAACATTTTGTAGTATAATTACAAATAACCTGATTAATACATTAATTAAATGAATAATTGTTATGAAGGAGTGTCATTTTCTTTAGATACAATGGACATGGAATCAGAAGATAAAGATGTAGATGTGGAAGTAGGATTTCGCACTTTATTTAGTACAATGGATTCATGCTCATCGATTTACGTGGAAATAGTTGGCGACACTGACTAAACAAAAGAATGACCATGCGATAAATTGATAGTGATAAATCGAGCTGAAGGTATTATCGCGATGTATGACTGTGATTGATTGGAATTCAAAATTTCATTACACTTCATTGGTCGAAAATGAAATGACGTCATATGAGTTAAACGAAAGAGTCACCTTTATTCCATTCAGACGCTAAATAACCTGAGATGTTGATACAGAGTCATAAAATAACCGAACTAAAAAAAAAAGAACGTAGACCCAGCTCTTAGCCATGATATCTACTTTGGTCCGAAGTTATATAATAAAATAATTAGAAAATACTCAAATTTAGAAAATTTTAGTATCAGAAATTTAAAAAAATAGCGTTAGGAATTTAACTTTTAAAGAATATATATTGATTTAATATGTATATGTATTTGTATGATTTAAATTGTTAAAATTGAAATTGTATTTTTAAAGTTAATTTATTCCTATAATTTTTTTTTCTTTACCCACTTTGTGTCGAATAATTATCTTCGTTTGTGTTAAGCATGTGTTTAGATAACTCCCTGAGCACGAGTTTTTACTCCTTCAGGGAAGAATTAAGACTGTATTTTTGTACATGTTATTTTACTGGCAATAAACAATACACAATTGTTACAGGTAGGAATCACTGAATATTCTACAAATTTTTACCTCATTGATTCAGTGCCATTCTACGCTATTCTAAAATCTTTGGATATTCTATAAATTCTAGCGTTTTTTGGATTAAGATCATGAATGACCTCTGAGTGGTTTGCGGATTGAGACCTGTGTCCACTATTATGCACTTCGTTTCTAGTTGGTGTTAATCCATTAACCAGTGCATTTTATATTCGCTGCCGATCGCTGGTTCACTGCAATAAGGAAGGTTAGCGCTATCTCAATTAACGGCTCTCCCCTGAGCACCGGACCTGAATGCTAACGCTTCGGCACAAAAGAAGGACCCGGGAGATTTAGCAGTGCGGGATTCTGCACTCAACCAAATTGAACACCTGCGAGGAATTCGAAACATTCTGCACACTCGTGGGTAATCAAAGTGATTGATTGAGGGAGCTTTGCTGACCGACCTACCCCAACGATATGAATTAGCATAACTCCAGGTAATTTATTTTCTTTTCACGCTCGGCAAACCAATAAGTTCGACTCTGTAACTAATCGTATTAGAAAGACAGTTGTAGTGGTGATGTTGGTAGTGATTATCATGACGATGGAGATGACGATAATGATGATTATGATAACGGTTATGATAGTGATATGAATTAGATAATAATGGTTAATCCAGGTGGCCCGGGTTCGATTCCCGGTCGGGGCAAGTTACCTGGTTGAGGTTTTTTCCGGGGTTTTCCCTCAACCCAATACGAGCAAATGCTGGGTAACTTTCGGTGCTGGACCCCGGACTCATTTCACCGGCATTATCACCTTCATCTCATTCAGACGCTAAATAACCTAAGATGTTGATAAAGCGTCGTAAAATAACCTATTTAAAAAATAATAATGGTTAATATGAATATATGCCCTATTGATTATGATACTTATAGTTGATAATATGAATATATGCGCTATTGATTATGATACTTATAGTTGATAATATGAATATATGCCCTATTGATTATGATACTTATAGTTGATAATTATAACAATGGGAATTAAGAAAATATTTGATACTTGCATATTGAACAGACTATGATTATAAAGATATTGATTTGATAATGATGTTTACGAATGTATTGGTTTCATAATAAAGGTTATTATTAAGATGTATAATGTATATTGATACCCATAGTAATAGTCACTGTGAAAATACTGATGTTAATAATGAGCATGAAGATAGCGATTTGATTATTTTATTGCAGGGGAAGTGTGGAAGTATCGAATGTGATTCTTAATGTTGATAATAATGAGCATAAATATATCGATTTGGTAATGATCGTTATTATGAATATGATAATGATTATGAAGATAGTAATAATAGTAGTATTTATGAAGATATGAACTATGATGCCTATTGTTGATAATGATGATTGTAAAGTAATCGCATTGATAATAATAAAGATAATGAAGGTAACAATTTGATAATATTGATTCTGATAACCGAGATTATATAAATATGGATTATGATACATAATTTTGATAATGATGAATATTGTGTTACCGACTATAATTATAATAATGATAATAGTATTTAATTATTATGAAGATACTCGTTATATGATTACCCTAATGAAAAAAAAATGTGTGAATATTGATGATGATGATATAATAATAATAATCATCATCATCTTCATAATAATAATAATAATAATAATAATAATAATAATAATAATAATAATAATAATAATAATAATGACTGTGAAGATACTGATTCTGGTATATCACTTAAGAGAACGAAATTTGTGGTCATTATGAAGGTAGTTATTATAGTAGTTGTACCGATGATTATGATGATATTGAATTTGATGATAATAATTTACAATTAGGGGCTATGCAGATATGGACTACGATGTTGATAATAATGAAGATTATGGTCTTTGACAAACAATATTCATAACAGAAATATGAGTCTCAGAATCATAATTTTAGTTTTGCCCTCTTGCGTACTGTTTTCGACTCTGAATACCCATTTGTGTTATGAAATAGTTTTAATTCTTCTGAGATGTCAATATTGTCAACGTACTGCAGATTTGCATTGTCTGTTGACCATGGAAATATTTTCTGTTTGACAGTTGCCTAACTTTATGATGACTTCCTTGCCTGTTATAGTAGACCTACTTGTATGGTAGCCCTAAATCTTCATTTCCACTCTGTTGCTTCTATAGCTGTTAACTAAAACGCCAGATATTGATCGATATTGAAGCACACCATACTGTCACTATTCGACGTGTGGAGATACTTTGACCTCTTAGACACTTTCAGTGCTGTGTCATTTACGATTTCGACATCTCACAACGTTGTGGACGACCATATTTTGCCTTATTTGGGTTGAATAATTCAGTTCTGTGACATGTGTACCTACTGCACTGTCTTCGTTGTTTTGGTTTAGTTTGACCTGACACTGAGTGCTTTGATCGATCGAACTATGACGACACTACAATGGTTCCTTCCAGCCCACAAAGATGGCCTACACACCTACCTATCCTCAATCCTTGCGTCCAAGCAATCATGTCTTTCGTGAGTGCTTTGAAGATTAGATGAAGATTTACGTGCGGTTCGCGACAGGATCATATTGGCTATCTGCACATGCGCGGACTTCTCATGCAGTGCCAGCGTGATCCTTACCTGAATTTATTTTCGCGTGTACATTCCATTCACATCAAGAAGTTCCCTTCGTGCTCCCGTTACACATCTTCCATGCGAAGGTTAGGTTTGGTTAGTTTAGGTTTTTATTAGCTGTTTCACTCATTGATTTCTTCTGGCACATTTTTTCTATAAGCAGGCTTTCAATTCACTTTCTATAAATTTGTTAACCGATTTTAAGAGAAGAGCGATTTTAAACGTAATAATATAACCTAATGATATTGTATAATGGTTGTGAAACTTGGACTCTCACTTTGAGAGAGGAACATAGATTAAGGGTGTTTGAGCATAAGTTGTTGGGAGACCAGAGGGAAAAAGACGTAGATGGGAAGATAATATTAAAATGGATTTGAGCGAGGTAGGATATGATGATAGAGAATGGATTAATCTTGCACAGGATAGGGACCGATGGCGGGCTTATATGAGGGCGGCAATGAACCTGCGGGTTCCTTAAAAGCCTTGTAAGTAAGAAAATGATATTGTATTATGTTTATTCTTATTCTGATTGATTCTAAATGCTTTAAAACTGGTAAGTTGTGGGAAATATTACGTTTGGATTGTTTGAATTACCTAAAATATTGTTTTTTTTTTTTTTTGTGGAATTATCTGTCCCCATTTAATCCCCTTACACTTATTTTTCTTCAATTCTATTTTTTTAACGACACCAACTTTCATTTCATGTTTTGCACCGACTTTATTCCCTCATTGACTCCGTTACTTTCTCAACCGCATTAATACAACGTTCTAGTAATTATCAGCTCATGGTTACAAGAATAAGGCGTAGCCTTCCCTTTCTTGTTTACGCATACACATATATGATTTTAAAACTTATCCACACTACACTATTTCTTCAGTGAACTATGTTTGTACCTTTAGTTCAATTTTTTTGTGTGATTGTTATAGTGATTGAGGTCATTTTTTGAACTTTGCCACTGAAAAATCAAAGAGCAAAGAGTAATTGTATTGTAAAGCGTTTCGGTTGACTTGCACAGAATTGAGTCATTGAACGAATAGGGCCTAGCTGAAAAAATTACAATTGCAGATTGTCATTTCTAGCACATTTTGTGTAGCAGTCAGATGTCATTGTGATCCATCATCTCTTCCGAAGCGCCTGTAAAGATAATTGATATTTCTGTATTGCTTTTGCCAATGTTATGCATGGTCGCTTATTGTGAAATTAAGGTTACAACGATTGAAACTCTGCTCTAAAATGAAATTATCAGGGGGGAGTGCTTTCAATATTCATTATTCTTTTACTCCTTTTTTTAATTTGAGTGTTTCGAATTAATTCCATTTATTTCCATTGTGAAATATAGAATTTAATGAGTTAAAATCTTGTTAAATGTAAATTACATTAGCACCATTGTAAACATTGAGGTTATATTAAAATTTATATTAATTACGCTGTAGCATCATGGGTAAGGCGCAATGCTGCAAGCCGAAAGGTAGCGGGTTCGAATCATAGATGTTTTCCTTTGATCTAATCCAGGGTCGTCAGCACAGAGCACGCTGGGGCTTGTCTCTCTTACCCGCGAAAAACGCAGTGCTCTAGGGTGCACTCCGTAGCTGCTAGCGGGTATGCTCTCTATTTCTCCCTGTTGCACGATAGTGCACACGGGACAGCACCGCGTACCCTTGGCACATTTCAGCGAGTGCTGATGACCATTGATCTAATCCCTCCGGTCGCCCTGAAGTTTAGTCAGCCTCTAACAGAAATGAGTATTAGAGGTATATCCTTGGGGATGAAGACGGCGGCACGTACTGTCCTTTATTCAGGAGAAGACGAGCGGAAAGACTGTGACCTTCTTGACTATCGCTGTTGATTATTATAAATATCCCTCAGATAAGCATCCCAGTAGCCAGGTTATTACTCGTGCAGGAAACATGAGTAACAATGCGTATGGAAATTAAAGCTAAGTTGGACAGAAGGAGACCTAATGTTTCCGCTTACTGCAGTACAAATATTGCTCGTGTTGTCTTACGTTATCTGTTCACATCCCTTCCTCCTCAGTCCGCTCTCGTCTTCTCCTGAGTCACCGACAGTAGGACTGACATCCCTACCACCATTAAAGCCGTTTGCATGTATACGTTGGAGCCTTAACCTCCCATCATTCTGTTGGCCTCCATGATCTGTAATGGAAATGTCTTTACCTGGAATCTATTATTGCTAGTCCATGTAGAAAAGTGGAATGCGTTTTACTGATACACCGTCAATACAGGTTACGAGTTACAGCAAGGAAAAATAGACCTATAGGGTATCTTTTTAATGTGTCTTACATTGTATTGTTCTGTATCATCTCAAGTCAACACCTGATATCTCCTTGTTCATGCGGTAGAGGTCACCCACCATTAATATTCAGGATGAGACAGAAGGGACATACGCCCCATAATATTGAAACATTATTGTGGATATTGATTATTCTTTCTGTATTCAGGGGTCCCAAAAGACTCGACACAAACTTCAGGAACACATAGACAGAATTTATTAGAATAATCTCTGAAAAAGAAACCATGTCGGCCGATACCAAATGTTAAAATAAATCAGACTCTAAACTCGGTGCCAAAGTTCAGAACTGTGTTACCATGCTTATCTTCTTCATCGTCACCACCACCACCACCACCACCACCACCACCACCACCACCACCACCATCATCATCATCATCATCATCATCATCATCATCATCATCATCATCATCATCATCATCATCATCTTCACTTTACGGTATATGCATTTCCATTGCCTGTTCCGGCTTCAAACATCACTCTATCTCTGCTCAGTTTCAGCATCATTCTTTCTTAAACACCGCTTTCCAGAACAGCTTCTTTTCTTATTCTGTCTGTCCTCACATGCTCCATACTTTTCCATATCCACATTTCAAATGCTTCTAGTCGCTTCTGTTCACTTCGTTGTAATATCCATGTTTCTGCCCCTACGATACCACAGTCGACACAAAGCACTTCACTAGTCTCTTCCTTAGTTCTTTTTCCAGAGGTCCGCAGAAGATGCTCCTTTTCTATTAAAAGCTTCCTTTGCTATTGCTGTTCTCCTTTTGATATTTTCCTGGCTGCAGCTCATGTTACTGTTTATAGTACACCCCAAGTATTTGAAGTAACAAACAAAATATGAAAATCACATAGACAGAATGAATGAAGGAAGATCATCATCATCATCATCATCATCATCATCATCATCATCATCATCATCACCATCCTTGAATGTATTGGACCTAGTGGCCCGTTACGGTCTCTTGCCAACGCTTGAACGGTCTGCCCAAGGATCTCTTGCCCACAGGATGGTAATTTAAAATTTTGCGTGGAATTCTAGAACGAGGCATTCTGATGGCATGTGATCTCCAGTTGTGTCTGTATTTCTGTAGGTATTCCGTAATCGGTTCAATCTGCAGTTCTTTCATAATGTCAAAATTTTTAATGTGATCCATTCTCGTGTATCCCGCTGTACGACGCATGAATCTCATTTCTGCCGCCGTTAATCTTTGTGAATCAATATTACGAATCGTCCAAGCTTCACTACCAAAACAGAGTATAGGTCTGGCCAATGTTTTATAAATAATGGTGCTCGTGTGTTTTTGTACTAAGGTTGGTTTGAATATCTGATTAATTATCCCCATTGCTCTGTTGAATTTAATAATTTTATCATTCAAATCTTCTTCTTCATATGAAATTTGGTAACCGAGATAACTAAAATTTTTAACTTGTTCAATGATCTTATTATTGATGCAAATTTTGCTACGGACTGGTTCCTTTCCTAAAAAAGTCATCACTTTAGATTTGTCAGTTGAAATTTCCATATTGAAACGAATGAAGAAAGATATCCTAAACAAATAATGCAATACAGAACAAAAGAAATGCGAAATGTAGGCAGATCTAGGAAATGATGGGCTGAAGTTGGAACATGTTTAATGCTAATGATCTAATCCGTGAATGAACGATGATGTTTCCTTGTAAATTATGATAGTGCTCCATGATAACCACATGTTCGGACAGTTCCGTTATTAGGAGCTGTGAAGTGTGACACAGAATAGTATGAGGAGCACTAAGGAGCCAAATTCTTGAAGTGCATGGAGATGTTGAGTCTTTACATTACTTGCGAAGTTCAGGACGGGAACCGCGTGACGACGCGGCACTACACGATCTGCTGCCATCTGCAGATTGCGTTAGACTCGTGCAAACAGTTCCTCTGCCGGAACGGACTGTACAAAGCACTGGATTTAATGTTACTAATTGAGAGCTTGGAAACTGTATTAATGTGCTTGAAGAGGGTTTATTGCCGTAAACTGACATTTCCAAGCATCTGGCTCTGATACAATGCTCGTAATACGAAACCGCGTTTTAAATTATACGACATTCAATTTTTAGTACGTGGAAATTAATTTTTAAGTCATTCTCTGCAGCCAGCCGTCTGTTACAGCAGGGGTTCACAAACTGTCTGTACTGTCTATTGTAATCTGTACTGTCTATTGTAATTGGGGCTTTGCCCTGTTATAGACATAAATAAATAAAGAAAGAAAGAAAGAAAGAAATAAAGAAATAAATAAAGAAAGAAAGAAAGAAAGAAATAAATAAAGAAATAAAGAAAGAAATAAAGAAATAAAGAAAGAAAGAAATAAAGAAAGGAAGAAAGAAAGAAATAAAGAAAGAAAGAGAGAAAGAAATAAAGAAAGAAAGAGAGAAAGAAATAAAGAAAGAAAGAAATAAAGAAAGAAATAAAGAAATAAAGAAATAAATAAAGAAATAAAGAAAGAAAGAAGGAAATAAGGACATAAGGAAAGAAGGAAAGAAATAAGGAAAGAAAGAAAGAAACAAAGAAAGAAGGAAAGAAAGAAAGAAATGAATAAATAAAGAAAGGAATGAAATAAAGAAATGAATGAAATGAAGAAATGAAGAAATCAAGAAATAAATAAATAAATAAATAAATAAATGAGCGAACGAACATTAAATAAATAAACTTCTGGCGACACGCCCCTCTATTCGTATGCTTAATTAATCAAGCTCTGTTACACAAGTGTAAGATCATAAAATAAGGAGTTGTAACTGTATGCACAAGCCTTGGAGCCTGTACTCGCAATCAGATAAAGAGAGTAGACAGGGAAATACTGTAATTTCTCGTTAATGTCACGATCGAGATAATCGACTCAACTATCGTCGTCGAACAGCTGGCGAAAGTTGATATAGGCAAGATATGAAGATTATCTCTTATTTTTTTTTATTTTAGTAGGTTATTTTACGACGCTTTATCAACATCTTAGGTTATTTAGCGTCTGAATGAGATGGAGATAATGCCAGCGAAATGAGTCCGGGGTCCAACACCGAAAGTTACCCAGCATTTGCTCATATTGGGTTGAGGGAAAACCCCGGAAAAAACGTCGACCAGGTAACTTGACCCGACCGGGAATCGAACCCGGGCCACCTGATTTCGCAGCTAGACGCGCTAACCGTTACTCCACAGGTGTGGACTATCTCTTATTGTGAGAAATTATTTTCATACAATAAACTTGGTATTAAGAGGAATGTAGTTTTCCATACATATGTACAGTCTCAGAAAAAAGTTTTGTCGCAAGAGATATTTTATAAGTCCCAGAAGGGAGGCAGTGCGCGTGATCAGATATACAACGAAACAAAACTAGTTTTATTACCTCAACTAGTCCTTCTTTTGTGAACCAGGTCGCTCGTCCTCTGATAATGCGCACTACCCTTTCTGGGATTTACAAAGTATCTGTGAGACAAAACTTTTTATACATAGCCTAGATTCAGGGTAGAAGTGAAATGACTCTGAAGATTTTCAGAGCGAATTTCTCATGTTGTTTGTAAGAAAAAAAGTCTTATAGCGTATTGGTGGAAAGTCCATAGTTTTCTCAGAAAAAAACATCTTTTTTTTTTTTTTTTTTTTTTTTTACAAATGTAAATCTTCTTATTCGGTAACTATTGCGTGTAAGATCGTGCTATTGCAACTGGGGCTTTTCCCCCACTATGTTAAATAAATAAAAAATAAAATAAATAATGCAGTTACTTTTCAGGTTGAAATCCTCATTTCTTTCATATCGTTATCTCGATAGGAACGTATTTCCGGACATTATTAAGAAAAAAGTGTATCACTGCGTGTCTGATCACTCTGAAAATTAGGAGTAATTGAGGGCTTTGCCGGAAGAAAGGCGGATAGACCTATATGCCCTTCTTCGGAGAAACGGTTTAAAATGTAGTGAATAATTATAGTAGCGAAATTTTGTTTTGATTGTACTGTACATACCTGCAGGACAGGGCTGCGTGCGTGTATAACATTTTATTCAGTTGTTTTTTTAAATCTTAGATTGCATGTATCTCAATTCGCCATATTGCCGTATACGCCCTTCTTCTTGCAAATCCCTCAATTATTCTGAAACATCCTGTAGATAGATAGACAGGTAGGCAGAAAGTTACAAGATAGCTAAGTAACTAAATACTGTAGATATGGAAATGTAAGACAGGTAGCTGGGTAGTGAAGTAATATATTCTGCTAGCTATCTAGGTAGTTGAATTAGTAGTCAGATAGGTAGGTAGATAAGGAGGTATATAGGTATGTGTGTTAGTGTGTAGGATGGCAACTGAGAGAATTATGTAGGTAGGGAAGGTAGATAATTGAGTGGATGCGTACAAAAATTCTATATAAATAATAATTATTGTAACTTTACATGAAGGTGTTTAACAGGTGTTTGCTGCCTGGCGATGTAGGTCGTCAGGTGGTCGCAGCCGAAGTAAGTGGCTCGACTTCCATCCCCGTTGTGGATTAATATTCATATCCCACGCTCATACTTCATAATTATCCCACGCTTAATGCTGTACTTGATGGCGGTGCGTATGAATTATACAGTGGGCGGAGGCCGCATCGGTGTTCTCCATTGCAATGCTTCCATTAGGGCACTTGTTTATTATTACCCTGTGTTGTCTCTGAAGATACTGAAGCCACCCACCTAATGTTATTCAAGTTATATTTAATGAGGTTAATTCTTCGGCTCGTAATCACATTGCATAAAAAATATCGATTACCGGTAGCGAGCTGACGACAGAGTCTATCACTATGCGTTGAGCCTGTTTAGGTGTCCGTTCATGAAGTTGGCTCATGCGTTCCGCAGGGACTCGTATTCGGGTGGTTAGTGGTTCGATTCCCGGACCGACCAATCTGTGGTTTTTTCCGTGATTTTCCACAGTTACTTAGGCAAATGCCGGGTCGGAATTTTCATTGTCACGGTCCATTTCCCTTCCCCTCCCGTATAGAAAAAAGAATCAGATTTCATATCATTCATTTTCTTCATCTCATTCCATAGCCATATTCAGATCAAGACGCATGTCTTCATCCGCTTACGGTAGGGGGCGTCCTTTCCGCAACCGTTCCTGAGTTCCCAGTCTTCCGCAACATCTCCGCCAGGAACAGAGTTGCCAATTCAGCGGTTTTCCCGCTAGATCTAGCGTTTTTCGGCGTTAGTTTAGCGGGTAAAATTTATTAAATTTGTGTTGGTGATATAGGGATTTAGCGGGTATTTTTAGCATGAGCAGCTGACAATAATATAATTTTACATTGACAACATAGCAATTTAGCGGTTTCTGCACAGCTTCACAGCGGATTTTTAAGAATCGAGTTGGCAACACTGGCCAGGAATATGATCGAATTGTCTAGCGGAGGTCACCTTTCCGTGTAAACGGTGCCGTTTTGAACGATCTGCATGTATATGTGTCCTGCTCTTGCCTCGATGGATTTGAAGCAAGGCTGGGTTTTTGATAATATGAATATGAACACCATTTCTGTTAAGTGACCTAAGTTCTGAAATGTCAGTCAAGTTACGGAATATGTGCGACAGATATGTGTGCAACATTGGACGATATGATCACATATCACCGTCCTTCGCAAGTCTTTTGTGGATCCGACTCAAAGAACGTAGAACTTTACACTCTTTTTTTTTTTTTTTTTTTACTCTTTCGAATTCTGCACACCTCAACACCAAATTACCTTTCGTCTCACGCTAAGTCTACCTCTTCATAGAACATCTGGTTATTAATCATCTTTTACAGTATCCACCTCGCGACAATGGAATTCCTTGTCACAAAGTATTAGGGGCCGCAAGACAATAAACATTTTTTTAAAATAGCTTAAAGGATAACCTTCTTAGTAATTCACTCTGATTATACCGACTTAAACGGACACTGACTATATGATAACTTCTTTCTTTAGACATGCATCCTGATAGCGCTGTATTTTCAAAATTGTCTCATAATAATGTATTTCTATTATCTAACATTATTTTTAATAACTTATATTAACATTCTATGTATTTTAGTTCAATTCTGCTACACAGTTTGTATTTCAATGTTTAATTAATGGTTCATAGTATTTTACACTTTAATTCATAAGTAACTCTGATACACACGTAACTTTTATCTAAATCGAATTGCTGTTAGTAGCTTGTAATTTCATATGAAGACAATATTACAAAAACAGCCCTAGTCATATGTATGACTTGAGGCTTTCCCGGCGTTTGATGTAGAATAACTCTTGTCGGGTTCTCAGCCAGGTGAGTTGGAGATTTGCTTCCAAGCTTTCGATGGCTAGCTCTGTCATCTTCTTCAGGGAATGAAGTGATGTGGGACTGGAAAAAATCGAAAAATCGAAGGAGAATTGGGAGGAAAATTTAAAAGGTACGCAAAACGCGTCCTTGCAAGGGGTTGGGGGCTGTACAAAACTAAATATGTGAGCTCCAAGCCTGTTGGCCACTAGTCTCACTCCGGGTTACGCTGCTCCCCTGAAGGAGCTCTAGAAAATTTTGAAGGGGAAGCCGAAGTGATGTGGGACCATGTCTGGCCGGTATATATGCAATAGTAGGGCTTCCCGCTGCAGGCCAATCAGGAGATAGTTCCTAATCCCGACCGCCAGGCGCATTCTGGTTGGTGGAAGCGGTAGCCAATCAGGAGCTAGTTGCTGGTCCCGACTGTCTGCCGTGGTCTGCTAGATATGGTCCCTCATCACTTCATTCTCTGAAGAAGATGGCAGAGCTAGCCATCGAAAGCTTGGAAGCAAATCTCCAACTCACCTGGCTGAGAACCCGAGAAGAGTTATTCTAGCCCTAGTCATTTTTAATAAAATTGAGTTAAGGACACATTTGCTACTATTTCAAATGTTTATAGGCTCCAAAAACGACCCATGTCAGGTGCAATACCCACAAGGATAAACATCAGTTGTACGGAAACAGCTGACATGTGCTGTCTTTTTATTTTTATTGTTCTCCTGAAAAATAGCAATTTTGATAAGAGTTGTTTTTGTAATAATGTCTACATATGTATGTATACTTTTTGCAGGTTGAGTGGAAGAGAAGGCCTTACGGCCTTAACTCTGCCAGATTATTGTTATTATTATTATTATTATTATTATTATTATTATTATTATTATTATTATTATTATTATTTCAGGTGCAACAGCTATCTGGAATTTGTAGCCATTGTTGTAATTACATTAAATAACCAATTTAGTGCGCATCATTGTCGTTAAAGCAAGAAGCTTCGAGGTTTTGTAAACTGTGGAAGACGATGTCTCCTTCATGAAAGATTCAACAGCATGCACACAGGCGCGCGATCATGTCCTACTTGAATTATAAATACAGATCCGCGTGGTCACCGTGTAATCGTCTACCACTTTAATAAACACGCGAGTAAATAAATTCAGCCTCTATTCAGCCCTGATTGCGCTTCAGCATGGAGCTGTTTACCAAAGTTCTCAAATCATCAATTCTGTTTCCACAATCTGCATGGTCAATATTTACACTTACTTCGAATCTACTTCTGTTGGCATTGATTTCATTGCTTCGGAGCACTTGAGATGCTACATTTGGTTGTGGATTGCAACTCTTCATTGTTATCGCACATACAAGGTGTTCAAAAATTAATGTCACGGTTGTGATAGATGTAAAGTCTGGTGAGGAAACGGACTATTGTACAGTCGCGTATCCGGGAAACGAGGGTGCCTCATGATGCTTTCTTCGCTCAGTGGATAACTTGCCTCGACTCATCCGCGAGCCAAATAATGACAGATGGCGGGAAAAATCCCGCAAAACGGGAATTTTAGGTACGGGACGTGATGGCGGGATTTTTGTTTAAATAGAGGGTTGAATTCGGGATTTTTAGTATTATATGTATTATTTATTACTTCTTAAAATGTTTGCAGTTATGTTACGGTAGCATCAATTTACCCAAGCCACCGGCGTAGCTCTGTCGGCTAAGGCGCTTGCCTGTCGATCCCGAGTTGCGTTCGGGCGCGGGTTCGATTCCCGCTTGGGCTGATTACCTGGTTGGATTTTTCCGAGGTTTTCCCCAACTGTAAGACAAATGTCAGGTAATCTATGGCGAATCCTCGGCCTCATTTCGCAAAATACCATCTCACTGTCATCAATCCCATCGACGCTAAATAACCTCGCAGTTGATACAGCGTCGTTAAATGACCAAGTAAAGTCAATTTACATATAGTTTTCTGAAGTTATACAGGGTGTATCACGGGTTTTCCCCCCGGCTTATTGAGGTGATTCCTGGTGTTATTTGGAACAAAAAATGTAAACATAGTAATGGGGTAACATTCATAACTAAGGAGTTACGGCAATTTGAAAAAAAAAAAAAAAAAAAAAAAAAAAAAACAAACAAAACTTTTTATTTGAGGATGTCACTGACAAAAATGGAAATCATAGTTAGAATACAAACAAGTGTTTCATTTTGTACCGGTCTATTGCGTGTAGAGTGAATTTAAAACAAATGTTCAAAATTTCCTCACTGCATCTGAAGGCAAAGATTCGCACGGGTGTGAACCGCGCGTGTAGCATTTCGTAACTTCACATGTTCGTTCCTTATTGTCGCTGCGGCATTGAGAATGCGTTGAATCAACTCTTCTCGTGTTTGCACCCTAATTTGGTACATGATGTCTTTCATCAACCCTCAGATGCAGTATTCTAGGGTGTTAAATTTGGGAATCTGGCAGGCAAACGGTTGGCATGATCATGTGGTACTAAATGCTGCACTTTTTGCACATGAAAAGAATACAGTCCGTTCTCGTGAAGAATTCTCAATACCTTGGAATGTGAAACGTTAAATCCTCCCCCCACACATCGTTAGTCCTGTGCAAACATGTCTAGCGCCACATACACCATGGCGTGTTTCGAAAATCAGTTGTAATTCCTTAATTATGAATGACACCACATTACTGTATTTACATTTTTTGTTCCAAATAATACCAGGAATCACCTCCATAAACAGGGGGAAAACCTCGTGATGTCCACACCTGTGGAGTAACGGCAAGCGCGTCTGGCCGCGAGACCAGATGGCCCAGGTTCGATTCCCGGTCGGGGAAAATTACCTGGTTGACGTTTTTTCCGGGGTTTTCCCTCAACCCAATATGAGCAAATGCTGGGTAACTTTCGGTGTTGGACCCCGGACTCATTTCACCGGCATTATCACCTTCATCTCATTCAGACGCTAAATAACCTAAGATGTTGATAAAGCGTCGTAAAATAACCCACAAAAAATCTCGTGATACACCCTGTATATACTTTTTATATTAATAACTAGGGGGCGGATTCATGTGCACTAAAATGGGAAAATATGCATGCACGTATGGTCTAAAAATAACAAAATATTCACTGTTAAAATAAAAATATATATATATTTTAAGCAATTTACTATTATTGATGGTAGTTCTGTTATAGGCTACATAAGAATATTGAGCCACCATTAGTTGTTAAAGTTCGATGAAAGAGTAATGGAACGGAGAAAAATTCTCTCCGGCGCCGGGATTTGAACCCGGGTTTTCAGCTCTACGCGCTGATGCTTTATCCACTAAGCCACACCGGATACCACCCCGGCGTCGGACAGAATTGTCTCTGATTAAGTTCCAACTCTTGGGTTCCCTCTAGTGGCCGCCCTCTGCACTACGTCATAGATGTCTATATCTGCATGGAAATATCATATGTACTTCGGTACATTGAAATAATATAAATAATATAGTTGTTAAAGTTGCCTGTCCTTTACCTCACTGCTTAAAGTGTCCACTTCTGGTACACTTTTCATTGCGGAATCGTTAACAAAACAAATTAAAAATTAATAACTTTCGTACTGCTGAGCTATTCTAAAATACAACGCACTCTTTAACACATTGTCGATGTTACGTACCAACAATTTTGCAGAGAACAATGGGATCAGTACTGTAATTACCGTCACATATACACAGATGGATCGCAGACTAACCAAGGATGTGGATGTGCTGTAGTTTACCCTGATCACACTATGTTGTACACCTTGCCATCTCTTTATTCAGTCTTCACATGTGAGTTATACGCCATCAAAAAAGCTTTAGAATATATTCTGGAAACAGAGACTGATAAATCTTTTCTTCACACTGATTCTCAATCAAGTTTACAAGCTCTTCAAGATATATTCTCTACCAACGCACTAATTCAAGAAATACACCAGCTCCTCATTGACTTGATGAAACAAGGACGAAAAATAACTCTAATATGGATCCCTTCTCATCAGGACATTCCTGGAAATTAAACTGTAGATGCCGCAGCAAAAGAAGCTACACGACTTCCTTTGCATATTTTAACGTCTATTACTCATATAGACGCCATTAAATACATATCCAGAAAACTGCACAACCATTGGAAAACATCATGGACAGAGTCATCATCCAGCAAACTTCACGAAATAGTACAGCATTCCAGAATGAGATATCCACTACAGAATTTTAAACGTCAAGATCAAGTAATAATCACCAGATTACGAGTTGGCCACACCAAAATTACACATTCTTATCTTCTAGACAGAACTCTTCCTCCAACATGCACCAATTGCCACAGTAGGATCTCTGTACGCCATTTAATTTCAGAATGTCCACCATATCACCTTCATCGAGATCAATTTCATATACCAACAGACTTATCAGCAGTTATAAACAACCCATCATTCAGTTCTAACTTAATTAAATTTCTGAAAGCTATCAACATTTACAAATGTATCTAATATGATTATTGTAATACAGTAAACTCTATGTAAACTGTAAGAATTGTTTATGTATTGTCGCGATATGACTTCCTAAGTTAAAGCGACATAAAATAAATAAATTAAAAAAAAAATAAAATAAAATATTTTGATTTTCCACGTCGACAAGTAAAACACAGAAGATTGCATTATTATGCCTAGTGTTTTTTCTTGACATGCGGCGAAATTCGAGTTTAGCTGGCACAAAGAAGTCTGTCAACACTCTCTGTAACTTCCACACCGATCATATTACAGCGTTTTCGTAACATCTGTCAAAATGTTATACACGTGCGAAATAGGAAATAAAGCTGCTTCTTGTTTTGATTATCTGTATTTTCAATCTGAACTTTCACTCAATATTATACATTTGTAGCTTCCAATATTATACATTTGCACAGTGTTAGCAATGCATTTAATTATGGAGAACTTTGTTGATTGCTATGGAATTGTCACTATAATTCGCCAACAGAGCACTGTCTGCCTGTTGTCAGATGGTCATAAGTAGAGACGAGAATTCCATGCATATGCATGTTTTTATAGGAATATAGGACATAGCTCAAAATTAGTACTTATCCATTTCATTACTTTCCTGTTCCAAATATGTGTACTTGTTCCGTGCATATTTGCACGTGTTTAATAAAAACACGCATAATGCATATTTAAACAATTTTTTAGCTTAATCATGCATGTAATATACATTATATTCAGTTTAAATGCATGTTTTAATGATTTTGAGTAGACATCTCAGTTTCTCAATTTTTATGACCCTTACTTTAGCTTCAGGAATCAGGATTGAAGAAGTAAAAGAAAAGAAAATTAAATGAAAGGGATTCATTCAAGTTTGCACCCATAACTTCTTACAATGTAGAGAGGTCATTCTCTGCCTACAAAAACATTTTGACTGAAAAGCATAGGAACCTCACAGAAACTAATTTAGAAATGATGTTAGTTGTTAACCGTGCAAAAAAAAAAAAAGTGAAGTGAAATAAGAAATTTGGAACAAAAATGAAATTGGATATTTTAATGTATTTTTCGCTTGATCGTGCACATTTCATAGTTTGATAGTACATGAATGTATGCATATTTTGGGATTTTATAGTGCATGAAATTCTCGTCTCTAGTCGTAAGTAAAATATTCAATATATGTGTTTCTTATGATGATGATGGTGATGATGGTGATGATGATGATGATGATGACGATGACGATGACGATGACGATGACGATGACGATGACGATGACGATGACGTCCGAACTGTACGTGAAATGGCTTTAAAATGTAAGTTAACACTTTAACAAGATATTTTCTATCCGAATTAGAAATTTGATGTCTGGAGTTGGTAGCTTTAAAGTTTAATTTTTACGCTACGGTACCTTCCCTATTGAACTTAGTACTTAAGATCAACAATAGAATTCATCCCAAGAGTTGCAAGTAACTCCAACAAATTACTAGAACGCAAACCCCACTATAGGTCCAAGTAATCTCGTCCCCAAACTGCTCTTCCTTCACTAGAGAAGAATCGATTTAGTTTGTTCCTCCTTGCTTTTAAACTTTCTTTACTTTTTTGCCTTGCCTCAGAACTGTTCGAAAAGTCTTTTGACGAAAGATGCAAGCTGAAAGAAGAAGGGGAAAAGAGAGAGTGGAAAAAAAAAAAAATAGACGCGTGTGAAACGAGAAGGTGGATAGGGAGAGGATGTGCTATTTGTTCAGATCAATCAAGAAGTGGGTAGTGACCAATCAGGATTAAGGAAGAATGAGGGGCTCTTTTTTTTAGTGTGTATAAACGAAATTCTTCTAGTGGAAGAAAACCTCCTTTCGTCCTATAAAAAGGAAACTTAATTTTGTGCTACTAAACAATTTTAGGACAGCGTCAGTTGTAGGTAGTGGTATTAAGAAAACACTTTTTTTTTTTCTGCTCTTCAGAATCGTTTGAGAAACTGAAGTAAGTATCTACGTCGAATTCATGACGAAACCTTTCCCGTTTTCCAAGAATTCCTTTACATTGGCATTCAGAATGTCGAGCGTTGATACATGTAGGAGGCCAAGAAAGATGTTATGGCTACGCGAAAGAAAGACTATGCAATACTCGGGCCCCATGCTACTTCCTAACAGATTCATAAATCATTTTTCCTTGTTGCCTCGCCCTCATTAATCATCATCCTCTTGCTTTCGTCAGTTTTGGCTTGGCCGTGGCATAGTCAACTTGCGCTTTTTAACGAAAGGAATAGACTCCGGTTCCAGATAAATCTTGTGGTTTGGAATTGTAGAAGCCGCATGTAAAACAGATTTTCCTCAGAAGAACGTAAATAAGACGAAAAAGATTTGAAATTTTTACTGAACGACGCATATCTCAGAGTCGCTACGTTCTCAGTGTCATTATCAGGCTTCGGTCCTGGGCACAGAAACGCATGAAGTTCAGAACGCACGAACAATAGTGTTGTGGTGGCCGGGTGGAGTGGGAGATGGAGCGCGCCGTTACTTCGTGTCTCAACATGTAAACAGTCCGTCACAGTACTGCACAAAATATATTTCACCCTGTACAGATGCAGTATATAGAGTACATTCCTAGTGTAGACAATAAATGTCTTCCATTAAAGTATTAACGTGAGTTGTAACCTTCAATCAGGTGTCCCTACGCCGAAGCCTGTTACACGTACCGCAGCTAAGCAGCAATACACACAACGGTAATGCACATTACGGACCCACCTGTGCTGTTGTTGACCCCACACGGGTCATGACGTCATTTATACTCCGTGTACTCTAAACCTCATACTAGATACTCTGTGTCTGTAGTCCGAAGCCTGGTCATTATTCTGGGCGGAAGAGAAGGCCTACTCTGGGCGGAAGAGAAGGCCTAATCTGGGCGGAAGAGAAGGCCTACTCTGGGCGGAAGAGAAGGCCTACTGGCCTTAGCTCTGCCAGATTAAATAAATTATTATTATTATTATTACTATTATTATTATTATTATTAATATTATTATTATTATTCTTTCATCATTGCTCCATTTTGTCACCACCATCATTATTATCATGACCACCATCATCATTCATAGGCGTTGGAATATTTATGCAATTACAAAGGCATTGAACATACTGTATGTACTTACAAACGGCTTTTAGAGAACCCGGAGGTTCATTGCCACCCTCACATAAGCCCACCATCGGTCCCTATCCTGAACAAGATTAATTCCGTCCCATCATATCTCACCTCCCTCAAATCCATTTTAGTATTATCCTCCCATCTACGTCTTGGCATCTCCAAAGCTCTTTTTCTCTCAGGTCTTCCGACTAACATCCTGTATGCATTTCTGAATTCACCCATACGTACTACATGCCCTGCCCATCTCAAACCTCTGGATTTCATGTTCCAATTATGTCAGGTGAAGAATACAATGCGCGCAGTTCTGCGTTGTGTAACTTTCTCCATTCTCCTATAACTTCACCCTCTTAGCCCGACGTATTTTTCTAAGCACCTTATTCTCAAACACCCTTAGACTCTGTTCCATTCCTAGGCTCATGTTGGGGTTTCATAACAAGCTGTTTTTACGGTGATGAGCTGCTAGACCTTTGCCCAACCCAGGACCGGCCCTTATCTATAAGCGGTAACATGAGCTGCTGCTAGAAAGACAAAAGGAGGATAGAAATGGCAAAGGAAGCTTTTAATAGAAAAAGAAACGTCTTCTGCGGATCTCTGGAAAAATAACAAGGAAGAGACTAGTGACGTGCTTTGTGTGGAGTGTGGCATTGTATGGGGCAGAAACATGGACATTACAACGAAGTGACGAGAAATGGCTAGAAGCACTTGAAAGGTGGATATGGAGAAGAATGGAACGTGTGAAATGGAAAGACAGAATAAGAAATGAAGCTGTGTTGGAAAGAATGGGTGAAGAAAGAATGATGCTGAAACTGATCACGAAGAGAAAAAGGAATTGGATTGAGGAGAAACTATCTGCTGAAGGATGCACTAGAAGGAATTGTGAAAGGGAGAAGAGTTCGGAGCAGAAGAAGATATCAGATGATAGACGACATTAAGATAGCCTGTGTAGATCATATGCGGAGACTAAGAGGAAGGCAGAACATAGGAAAGATTGGAGAGTGCTGAGTTTTCAGTGAAAGACTTGCCCTTGGGCAGAAAACTATGAATGAACGAATGAATGTTATAACTAGATCCCGGCAGTGTGCAATATATTAAAGGATGCAATACACGGTAATTGTTATCTCGTAATGTAGGCCTATATTGTTACAGGATACAATTTTGTTTTATTGTAATAATATGTAGATATATATTCACTTCAAGTATATACCTATATACCTACTGTATAAGCATGCTGTATCGTTACAAATATTACAAATATGCTCAATTATGTACAATAAAATCTTGCATAATAATAAAATTCCGAACAACTATTAATGCATATCGTTATATTTAGGGGGAAAACATGCAAATATGAAAAATCCGCAGCCAAAGTAACTCTGGCAGCATTATTCTGCTGAATGCAGCTAATGAACGGAGTGTCAAAATAATTTCTTCTTCTTCTTCTTCTTCTTCTTCTTCTTCTTCTTCTTCTTCTTCTTCATGCATTAATCCCTACAAAGGCTTGTTGCGCGCTCCAAATTATTAGTTCATTGGTCTTTCCATGTTTTTTTTGGTCTTCCTATGTTTCGTTTCCATTCTGGTATATAATTTAATATTTTCTTTGGGTATCTTCTCTCATTCCTTTCTGTCTATGTGATCTAGCCATTTTTGTCTATGATGGTCTATTCCTTCATTTAGGCTAAAAATCTGTAATTGATTTCTTATGTCTTCATTTCTGATTCTGTCCCTTTTAGTGACTCCCAGAACTGATCTTAAAAACCTCATTTCTGCTGCCTGTAGTCTACTTTTATCTCTACTTGTCATTGTCCAAGTTTCACTACTATATAGAGCTGCAGGAACTGCCATAGTTTTATAAAATTTTATCATCGTATCTTTTCTTACTTTATTTTTTAAAGTTCTTTTAATTGTTCCGCATATTTTTGAAAACATTTCAACTTTATTTCCAATATCTACCTCTTTAATATATGATATTGATGATCCTAAAAATTTAAATGTATTTACTTGTTCAATTATATTATTGTCTAATAACTTAGAGGCCTAAATACAGCAGACGAACATAAACTAAGACAGGAAAATATATAATTAACCCTTAACTTGACAAAGCTTCATTTCTCACACTAGTTTATTAAACCTTGTCGGACCGTAAAGAAAACAACTATCGCAATGTCCATATTTTTATATGTTGTACATTATTATAGTATTGTGAAATTTTGATTTTCCTACCAATTTTTTTATATTCTATTACAATAGCCTATTAACCTGTTGTATTCTATAGGATACATTGTCAATTTAAGGGTTAAAAATGGAGTGAAATTACAGTAGTAATGCCTCTTCGTAATTTAATAGTTTGCTAAAAAAAAAAGAAGACAATTTAACTTTTTGGGGCATTTTATTTAATACTTTTACGTTTCTTAACCAAAAACATTAACTTTTAAATGGTGCCTGCAATAAAATTGTTTGAACTCCTTTATTAATCGGTTCCGATTGGTTCCGTGTGACAACAGACGGGAAACAACTGACATTCGGCGCAAACAGATGAAAGTCAGTGTTAAAATTACTTTTTGTACTAGTGTTAAAAGTAGGTACTTTTCGCACGCTACCGTATGAGTCAATTTTTGACACGCTTTCCTTGAATTAAACAATCTATTTTTAGAAATGGCTGTTTTGAAAATGCATTTGCTTACGGTAGCGATTCAAGAGTAGAATATTAACTGAAGCAGGTCAGCCGTGCTGTGTTATAATTAGGTTTGTGTTTCTAGTAAATGGTTTCAAACATCCATCGAGCTGGCTGTCACACACTAGCAATCGGTGCATTTCCCACCATTCCATAATTTGTAATTCGCTGATTACTGTTCACTTCGGTCTTGCAGAAAGCAAGTCATACCATTGTCACTATACCTAAGCGGCGAGCGCAATGCTCTGTTTGCGTTGCTAATACAATGGATATGGCACTTTTATACTCTCGTTGCCAGTGGCTATGATTATCCTTTATGAAACATTCGATTTTTGCATACGCGCGTGAAATTATTTCGATGTTTGACTTTGCATTTAATTAAATGCATATAGGCGCTCCACAGTACCATTTTTAAGCTACTAAACAGTATGAAAACGGTTCATATAGAGGTACCTTTGCCAGCGAAACATACCGTATGTCTATCAGTAATAAGAATAACGACGTCATGATCGTAGCGTGCTTTCACGGAATGCCCCGTGCTTTAAGTTCAGATAAAAAATAAACATTGACTCTCTCTGGTGATTCAGTGCGAGTACGCTGGCTTATAAGTCAAAGAGCCAGGGTTCAAATCTCTGATCTCATTTAACGACTGCAAAAGAAGTCACATTATAACTCTGATGGAATTGCATGGAAAATAGCTTGCAACTGTACTTCCATCTAGCGGTCGTTATCAAAAACTTCATTTTCGACATTGGAGATTCTAGTGATCGTTCTCTTTTATGTGTTGTGACTCAAAAACGTTTGAGAAACGCTGTAATAAAGCATCATTAAATAAACAAGTAAAATACTATTTACAAGTATTTTCGATTATATATAATGTGGAAGTGTTAGTAGAATGAAAGATGAAATCGGGAGTAGTACCTCGAGAGAAACCCTTTGGAACGTATGCGCTATCCGTCAACAATTCCATGGTGACCACGACGGGGATCGAAACCTGGCCGCCTGGATGTAAATATCACGCTAACACACTAAATGTGAGCCACAAACAAGACCTTCAGAGTGTAAGGTAACTCAGTCTAAATCGGGTCAGAGGTTAAATCGGGTCAATTTCAAAACCCTTTGTCCATATTCAAGCGTAAACCAGTTCAAGCAAGTGCTACCATATACTGGTCAGGAAGAGAACTCCCTGTACACGTTGAGTGCCATTGATGCTAGCTGGTGTGTGTATTCTTTGTGTTGACAATAAAAGAATAGAGAGAATGTAAAGGTGAGTTAAGAGTATTTTATACATTTTAAATAATGCTTTACGGTTCCTTTATTATTTCACAACTATTGCAGATAATTTGTACGATTAACTTTCAATATTAAGTTTAAGCTTTCTAGAAGAGATTATGGCAGGCTATTAACGCCTTCGTCGAAGCAGTATTCAGTACTACCAACCTCTAGCGCAAAATTGTTCTAAATTTGGGTTAAATAGGGTCAGTAATTTCGGACAAATAGGGTCAACATGTTTCAAATTAAGTATTTATTTTCAATTCTTTGTGACAGATGGTTAAATGTAAGAGGAAAACGTCAAATTCGTGGACTGAGAACGACATGCAGAAGGCTATTAAAGCATTTCGCGAGGGAAGAAGCCAACGTCATGCTGCTGAGTTGTTAGGAGTTCCTCATTCATGTCTGCAACGACGTCAACCACTTGAAAAGTAAAGGCCGTCAAACTACGTTTACTCCAGAACAAGAAAATAAACTTGTGTCTAGAATTTTGAAACTGTACGCATGTACGCATGTGGTTTTGGACTACACTGCAACATAGTTCATTGGTGCAGAAAAGAAAACAGTGTTTGTTTGTGGAAGGTGTAAAGTGTTAAATAAAATCAATTCAATATTGATTTTAACGTTCCGTGCAGGTATATAGACGGGAAAAATTGTGACCCGATTTGCCCTAAATACTGACCCCATTTATCCTTATACAGAAGGGTAAAAAGGTGACTGCAGTGAAATATTTCAGTTCATGTACAGGCAGTTAGTTTAGAGTAAAAAAGAAACATTTTTGGGGAAGTAGTACTTACATATGGCTGTAACTAATGATATGTTATGAGTGTAATATATTATGAAATTAACAATAAAATTGATTTGTTACTTTTTGACTCCATTTACCCTTGGTTACCCTACTTTTTTTTTTCGTTTCCCTTTTTCTGTTTTCCTATTTTCTGTTTTTCCGCTTTCTTAAACTAGTACGTACACAACACCCATGCCCAAGGCGGGACTCGAACTCACAACCTTTCGGACCAAGCGATAGAGACATGCCGTGCCCCTACCTCTTGAGCCATCCAGGTCGGCATTCGTAAGTCAAAGGTCACGCAAGTTCTTGTCTCGAAGCAAAACATCACTGATCGCATCCGTGATTCTGTGCTTCCTGGAACTCCTATCGATAGTAGGTATCGTTCGTTTAAATTGCTTTCGGCACATCGAATTTCATTACGTCATCATCATGATAACACCCACACGTTGACTGACAATATGTGGATGAGCGCCAGCGGGGAGGTATAAATCAAATGGGTGTAGCTATCGCGACTTTTGATGAGTTATTGGCTAATTCGCATGTATCCTACCTGTCTGTTAAGCTGCTAAAAATCGGAAGGACAGAAATTAATTTTTAACGTTGTGCATATAGGTCGTTACGGAGTTTGACTAATAGCGATGTGCAGCGTGTTGCGTTAAAAAGATGCTGATATCAAAAGAGATAGCACCGTATGTCTCGACATTTTTTGACTTAATGTACAATAAATTAACAATAAGGGAAATATCAGTTCTCACGTCATGAACCGAAGTGATGGCACAGCTCTACGTGTTATTTGCACGTTTGTATCTCTTACACGACAGGACGTAAGCTACCGTTTCTTTGCACAGTTTCTGTTTCATTTAATCAGCACGGATTTACTTAACATTCATATCTCTTTCATGTCTCGACCACAGTGAGACCTAAACAGGGGCGTATTTTGCGGACTACCGGGGCTACCGGCGGTAGCCCAAGGAAATTACAAAACAAAAAGTTTATAATATAACATAATGTAATAATTTTGTATTATTAGTTTTACCATAGTAATTAAAATTAAAGTAATTGTTAGATTTATATGCGCTCTCTGCTCTCGAAAAGAAACAAGTTGTCAAGGCGGCATCGCTGGAGAAACCGCTTGCTACGTGAGGTAGCCTGTGACCGTTTCGCTCACGCTGTCCTTCGCAAAACTGCCCGTCCCCCCCGCTCCCTTCTGTTTCCATCGTGCACTGTAGGCCGGGAGAGTTGCCGCTCTCGTGATCGGTTTCTTCGCAGGTGCGAAGCAGCAATACGCTTAGTACGCTAGCAATTGAATGTGATTGTGTTCTTGCAGTGCATTATTTTAAATCTGTGATTTGTTCGAGTGTCTAAGAGTTATATTAATTGTGAATTATTAAGTTTTTAATTTCCCAATTAAGTGATATTGTGAAAAATATGGCAGAACAAGTTTCTGGAGAGGTTTGTGTTGAAAATGACTGTGTAATAGAAGGTTTATTAAAAATGCCTTTTAACCGTCGTACATAACAACGAGAAAGTTGAAATTGTGAAAATGGAAAGACCAACTCCTGAGTTAAATTTGTCCATGGACGTAAAAGAAAAACAGCGAGAGCACACACGCCATTTCACTTCAACATCATATGGTAAGTGGAATTGGTTGTGTGGTACTTCTAAACTGTCTAAACTATTTTGCTGGCCATGTTGGTATTTAGCCGCGAAACTAATGTGTGGTCAAAAGAGGGGTTTTCTAATATGAACTCCCTTCGAACGGCAGTCCTAGAATACGACAAATCAAAAGCTCATATTTGTAGTAGCATGAACTTTGCAAACTTTGGGAATACAAGAATTGATTTACAGCTAGATAAGCGAAAAGCTCTACACATCAACCAACACAATGCTCTTGTGAAAAAAAAATCGGGAGATTTTACTGCATCTTATTAACGCAGTCTGCTTTCTAGGAAAACAAGAATTGGCTTTTCGGGGTCATAACGAGAGTGTGGAATCAGACAATATAGGAAATTATATTGAATATTTAAGTTCCTTAAGTGAATTTGACCATTTACTGGCCAATCTTCTTGAGAGTTCAACAGTATTTCGTGGTACTTCTCTCGCAATTCAGAATGACTTAATATTTGCTATAAGTGGGGTTATGATAAAGAACATAAAACCTTTTGTGTCCATTGTTGTTGATGAAACAAGTTACTGCTCTAATCAGAGTCAATTGTCCACTTTTTTAAGATACGTCGACAGTACTGCCAATGTTCAAGAACGGTTTATAGGATTCACAAATGTCAGTTCGGACAAAACTGCTGCTGCTTTGTTTCAGCATGTGGAAGGTGTTATAGCAGAATACAATGTCGGCAATAAGTTAATTGCACAGACATACGATGGTGCTTCAGTTATGGCGGGAAATATTAATGGCTTAAAAACAAAAGTCCAAGAAAAGTATCCTCAAGCACTATTTGTCCATTGTTACAGCCATGTTCTCAATTTAGTTTTGCAACAAACTACTTCATCCATTCCAGAATGCCGCATTTTTTTCAAAACACTGTCGGGTTTAGCTGCATTTTTCTCATCATCTCCTAAAAGATCAGAAAACTCAAGGAATTTATGAACAAAAAACTCCCAAAAGTAGCACCAACTAGATTGAATTTTACATCTCGGCTTGTAAATACAGTAAAGGAATACAGAGAAAAACGGACTGCTTTCTTTAAAAATATCATTTGTAATGACTCTGAAGAAAACTGGGATGATGCTGTAAATGTGCAGGCTCAAGGATATTTGAATTTTTTCACACATTTTCAGAATATATTTCTTCTTGAAGTCTATGCTAGAGTGTTCGCACATACAGATGTGCTCTACAATATTCTTCAGACAAAAAGTCTAGACATAGCATACTACTTGCAAGAGGTATCAAAGTTAAAAAAAAATACTATATCCGAGTTCAGACGTAGTGGGTTTCCGTCCATATGGAGTAATATGGAAAATGAAAATTCTTCAGCCAATACAATAGAACCACCATTAAAGCGAAGAAAAGGAGATGATGAATTGAAATACAGGCAGCTGTACTACAGCATACTAGATCGTGTGCACATGGAAATTACTGACAGATTTTCTGATTATGGAAAGCTTCAGTTCACATATCTTCTAGATTCTCAAAAATTTTCTGCTTATAGAGAAAACTTCCCGAATGAGGCACTAAACAAATTATTTCAGTCCTATAACAGTCACTTTGATCAAGTACGTTTGAAAAATGAATTAAGTGTAATATATTCAGCAGAAGTCTTTGATTTTTCGAACAAACCTATCCATGAAATATTATCTGCCATATATGAAAACCAGCTGAACCAAGTTATTCCTGAAGTCCTTAAATTGGCAACATTAATTGTGACAATACCAGCTACGTCAGCATCGGTAGAAAGAACATTTTCTGCGTTGAAGAGAATAAAATCCTACTGTAGATCAACTCATACACAAGAACGTTTATCCGGCTTGGCACTAATATCCATTGAAAAGTCATTTCTACAGAAACTTTGCAAGTGGCCCAACTGTAATTTCAAGGACGAAGTCATCAACGTATTTTCGTCCCAATCAAGACGTCTGGAATTCACATAAATATATAAGGAATTTTATTATAGGGATTTTAAAATATATTTTGTGTAATAATAGGGTCAGTGGTAGCCCAAACCCTTTAACCAGTATACGCCACTGGACCTAAACCAGTTCCTTTTGGTATTTTGTACTTGCTTTAACGTCGAACATTTAAGGAAGAGGTAGGGTAAAGTTGTCTAATTCCGTGATATCCCTAATCTCGTGATACTTTTCTTAAATTGAATGTCAATCAAAGCTTTGCGGTTCGACCATAGCGCCAGATATTTTTCTCGAAAGAGTGCATTCGTGACATTCAATAAAAAAAGTATCACGGAATTAGGAGTATCACTGAATTAGGCAACTTTACCCTATATGTTTCACTAATAGGTATAATTTTACTGTATTTTAACATTTGTTTCTCTAGAATGCATAGGTCCTTTCTAATTAAAAAATGGCAACTTTGTCCCAATAGGCTACAAGATTGAGTACATCTGATCACACATGAATCAATTTTTTAGAAACCCCTTAACTCACGAAACAAAGTTTAGGGAAAACACAAAAAACTGTTTAAAAGAAATGCATGAGTTAAGAATTGGAATATTTGGATTAGAAATTGTTGGTAAAAACATAACGAATATTTCTGTATGAAAAAGAACATTTTTAAACAGAATGTGACTCAATATTCATAAATAATTGATTAAATGGCGATCTTACTCGTGTTAATTAAGTAAGCATGTGCGGCGTACAGCTGTTTCGGTGCTACTTGACACCATCCTCAGAGCCTTCTGTGTCTCATGTGATGAAGAGTTGTGTCAAATAGTGTGTGTGTTCTGAAATTGATCTGTGTGTTGAGTATTTGATTAGGGTGTGTTTTAGTGTGTCTGTATATTTCATATTGTTCTAGTGTGTTGAGTTTTTGGTTTTTGGGTTGTATGTGTAGGATTTCCATGTCTGTATTTATGTTATTGTATGTGTGGTTGACATTAGTTATGTGTTCGGCATATGTAGATGTATTGTGTCCTCTGGTTGGTGTGAACTAGCACCGAAACAGCTGTAAGCCGCACATGCTTACATAATTAATACGAGTAAGATCGCCATTTAATCAATTATTTACATTCAAGTGTTAAAAGTAGTGTTCGAAAGATTCAACATGGAGGATCAATATTCATGTTTGGAAATGTTTGACTTACACGGTTTTTTAAATTCTGGTGTATAGAATGTTCTATGTATAAGAATGAAACTTGTGAAGTGGACAGACAGAATAAGAAATGAAATTGTGTTGGAAAGCTTGGGTGAAGAAAGAATGATGCTGAAACGGATAAGGAAGAGAAAAAAATGAATTGGTTGGATCACTGACTGAGAAGAAACTACCTACTGAGGGATTCACTGGAAGTAATGGTGAACGGGAGAAGAGTTCGAGGCAGAAGAAGATATCAGATGATAGACGACATTAAAATATATGGATCATATGCGGAGACAAAGATGTAGACAGAAAATAGGAAAGATTGGAGACAGCTGGGTTTGCAGTAAAAGACCTGCTCTTGGGCAGAACAAAGAATGAAATGAAATGAATGAATGAATGAATGAATGAATGAATGAATGAATGAATGAATGAAAATATAAATTATATATTTTTATGCTCGACCATGCCGAAATGTAGTAATTATACACCTGGTAGCAGTCCTTTAATGCATGTCATTAAAGTACACCTACTCATTAAAGGTCAGGTCTTTCAGCCAATGACGTCTCACGTTACAACTGTTCAGCCAATGACAGGTCAGCTTTCTACCGTTATAAAACCGCAAGTATCGATTATTCTCGGATATGCAATCGAAAGAGAATTAGCGAATAGTCACGGAGGCTGGAAATCCAATACTGTCGCAGAAGGTTATGTTCTGTTACTATAATAATTAGCGTTAATTGTAAATAATATTGAAATAAATTCAATTTGTCATCTCGTTTTTCAATGTTTAATTTAATTTCAATGTTATCTCTGTACGTTCTTATGGCCTAGCAAGGTCAATGTGGACATCTGTTCCTCGGAAAAAATCAATACTTTCGCGTCTGCGCACATCTCACAACATAGCCTACGGGACATTGCTCCAGGTCAGATACAATAAAATTAATAATATCAAGTTAGAAATATGGTCGAGCATAAAAAGTCGTATGAAACTCGCCTATAATGGTAATTATAGGCTCGTTGCATAATGTACTATTAAGTGATATATTAGAGATTTTTACTGTGTGTTGTAGTTGTGTTCATTAAAAATAGTTAAAAATAAGAATTACACCATAATTCAAATACTTGATTTGTGTAATTTACCATGAGCATGCTGCCCGATTGAATAAAATATTACTAAAATAATTTTCTTAATAAAAAAAACTATTAGATTAAAAAAGCAACAGTGCTCAGTGATGTGCGGATAGTTTATATTATATAATACAATAATCCGTGGCGCTACAATCCGTGAAGGGCCAAGACCGACCAGCCGGCTGCTAGCTTCACCCTCACATGCCGAAGCAGAGGTGGACGATCATCCAACCAGAATGGAGGTATCGTGTGGTCAGCACGATGATCCCCCCAGCCGTTATACCTGGCTTTCGCAACCGGATTTCGCTAGCTATCGTATCTCCCCAAGTGCACCACGATGCTGGGTGGGCACCGATCCTATACACTGGCCTAAATTTTATGAGAAAATTTCTTCCCCCATGAGGACTCGAACCAGCGCGCATTCTATAACGCGAGTCCTAGGCAGGATGCCTTAGACCACTACGCTACTATGCTAATTTTTATCTTGAAAGGACCTATAGATTATGAGAAAAAAACATGTTGAAATAGTAAAATTATAGGCCTACTAGAGAAAGATGTACCTCCCTCCTTAGTGGGCACCCATTCGAGAAAAGTTTCCGTTATCATTTCTGTAATATTCTTTCCGCGTATTGCTGGCGGATACAACTCGTAACATAGCTTAAAGGATACAAATAAAGTAACTTTTTTAATAATGCAGCATGTGTAATGATCTGTTTCATTTTCTACACATCATAACCTACGGACATCCAAACCTATACAACCACCAACCATTTAAAACGTTCCATGCAATTACATGAATTCTATGAATCCACTGCCATCTTTTTCTCCAGTGAAATAAATCCTACAACTTTCTAGATTGAATTCTAGTTGTGACAATCACGTCACCTGTTATTTCTTCTTTCATATCTCAAAAACGGAGAGACCAATAACACCGTTTCTTTTGACATTTAGACTTAATTTCTTTTCTTTTTAAAGAGAAAAACATCTTATAAGCTTGTCGATATAATTTTGTTAACAACGGACGCTATGGCCGTAAGTGACGTAACATTCCTGGCTATGACACAGGTTCTTTAGAGTTTTCAATTCAATTCTTTCTTTCAGGGGAAAAGATCTACACGTTTTCTATTGAATTCTGTGACTTGATGTGACGTACTTGTGTTATACGTTTTTAGCGTCTTGATATTTCCAAATCGGTTAGATATAGGTTAGTACATACGTTATTTTAACATTTCCGACTGTTTTTTTACATGGATACGTCTATCTGCGAAATATAATGTAGGCTATATTTGTGTGTAACTCCGAGATGGATTGTTTAAAGCTTGATGGCTCACCATCGGTATAAGTTAGAAGGATTAAACCCATACGTTAAATGTAGAGAAAATGAAGACTTTAAAGATGTCTAAACTATTTTATTGTAAGTACACTACAGTAAAATTAATTACAGGTTTAAACAATAGGCCTACATGTGTAAAATTTTACTAATGAAAGCGTTTAAGCTTTCACTTCTCATAAATGATGGGAGATATATCTAGAAATATCGTTATGAAATACAGCTTGTAAATTTTATTTGCTGTCACAGTTTTGCCTTCAGATTTGCTGTAATATATTTTAGATAGTTAAGTTAATAAACATGTTAATAAACTTAGTAAAGTCGGCTCTGCATATACTTGGTTATTATCTAATGAATATGGCGTCATATTGTGACGCAACACCATCATTATGTCCGATTTTAAAGTTACATTAACAAAACAGACAGCGAGAATATGTTATAGAAAGTGTAAATGAGAAAAAAAGCTAAATCAGAATACTATTAGTGGTTGTTAAATCAGCTAGCGTAGATTAAGAGAACAGAAATCGAAAATAGGGAGAATCTTGCAACAAACACAAACACATAACTTATTCCTAAAGCGTTTGGTTTATTGTCTAACACCAAAGCTATACAGTAAGACTTTTTTTTTAAATAGGTTTTCGCACTTGCATATTTTCTTTCCGAGATTCTGATAAAATCCCTGTAGACTACTTTTCAACAGTAATATCACTACTGCTTTTGATTTATCTAGAGAAATCAAACTCGAGTGGGATTTAATTGACTATTACACGATTAGAAGAAAGCATATAAAGATTATAAAAAATGAAGTACTCTAATACAATAAAATATTAATTGACTTACTGAAATTATATTTCACTAATGTTGGCTTCAACAAAACGTTTGAACGGAGCCGCTATTTTCAGTTGACTGTCTATGCGGGGAAACAAATGACGATCGCAAAGCAAGTTTTATAGTACCGTAAAGAATTTGCAGTTTGAAATGTTGGCACACAAAGAAACTAGTAGTAGGGAATGATAAAAACAGAAGAAAGTATATAAAGATTAGAAGAAATAGTGTACTGTAATACAATAAAATAGATATTAATTGACTTACTAAATTCTATTTCACTGATGTTACCTTCACCAAAATGTTTGAACGGAGCCGCTTCACTAAATAACAGTCTATTTTATTGTTTTCTGCTGGTATGCATTTTGGCATCTTATTTTACTTCCGGTATGCCATACTGGCTCAAACCGACCCATTTCGACCACTGTGTAGGTTAATTCATTATTGTCGTTAATATACAGGATGTGCATCATAGGCGAAGTCATAAAATTTGTAGTATGCGGAGTTGGCTCGACGAGAATTTCCATATTCTGTGGATAGGATGCAGAAGACCCAGAGGATGGTCTCCAAGGTCGCCAGACTTAAACCCCCTTGACTGTGTGCTATGGAATTATCTGAAGTAAAAGGTGTACGAAGTGAAGATTCGTAATCTGCAATATCTACAATCACGGATCGAGCATACATTATAATTTACCCTGTGATGCGGAACTTGTCGGACACTCTGTAGTTGACTGTAGCAAGCAGGTCACATTTATTCCAAAATCGTAACGGCAGTTGAATTTTATATACACAGTTGAATTAAAATTATATTGCGGAGGACTGTGACAGCATGATCGTAATGATTACTTTGTAAAAACGATGACATTGCCTGTAAAAAACCAATACCGTCACACAATAAAAAAAATAGCTCAAAATAGTATTGTGTGCACAATGTTAGAGTATAAACAAGGATGCCTCAATTTCTTGTGCAAATATTGACAGGTTCATGATAGAGTAAACACACACACACACACACACTCCCCAGCACTGAAAGGACGACCGCCTTTTGTCGGAAAATCCAAGCGAATGGCGACGATATGTATTGTCTCACTCTGTTTCGCAACATGGGATACGGTGACTTTGTTAACAACTTACTTTGTTTCGTCCTTATCCTTCTTTTGTTTTAATGTGGCGTCGAGTTTCAGGGACTTAATGTGTAGGTAGATTGTTGCGGTTATGTATTAGGCTGTTCAAAAGGAAATTATCTGCTAATGTCGTAGCTTCGGGCGTCGTCCACGTGGACGCTAGTTACTTCTCTGGCGGCAGCTGACGCTTCAATTGTTGGCATATATATGGTAGCTGTGGTCGGAGTGTTCGGTAGTATCCTAATTTCACAAACAGCGGCCAGACTTCAGCCCACAATATTGGGCATCGGATATGCAGAGGAGTTGCGTACTTCACTGTAACAACACTTAGTCTGCAAAAAAAAAAAAAAAAAAATCTTCGAGGTCTACTAGCGATGTAACGGCCAGCTCGACCAGCTGTTTCGTCTACAACTACGATAGACATCATCAGTAGTAAGGCACTCTGGGGCGTAGTGTTCTCTTCAGCGTGTCCATGACAATTATCTTTCTTCCTGTCAGACATTGTGGAACGCAATATAGTCTTCAAACTCTACAACCCGATGAAGTGTTGTAAAACAACGTTTTTTTATGACGACCTTCGTTTGTCAAATAATAATAATAATAATAATAATAATAATAATAATAATAATAATAATAATAATAATAATAATTGCAATTCTGCTCCCAATTTCCTGCTTATATCCTATTCATTATAAATGCGAATTTTATATCCCAAACTAAAACTATGTTCTTACATAATATGTTCTTCCAACTCAACTCAGCGGATTGCGATATGCAGTAACTCCATCCGCTCTGTCGAAGTCTGTAATACATTCTTATCAGCACGACAGAAGAATACGTCAGTGAATATTATCCACTTGTTTCACTTTCTGTGCTGCCAAAGTTTATCTATCGCGCTTGCCTCATAATCGATTCTCATTTTAGTACCGTGATATTATGTACACAAAATGCTATTTGGTATAAAAACAAAAACTAATTAATGTTTATTCTCTAAACACAGAAACAACGCTTCCAGGCCCATATTGTTGGCTGATGGGAATATCAATGGGCAAGTCTTTTTTTAACGCCCTCTTAGATTAGGGATCTATCTATCTATCTATCTATCTATCTATCTATCTATCTATCTATCTATCTATCTATCTATCTATCTATCTATCTATCTGTCTGTCTGTCTGTCTGTCTGTCTGTCTGTCTGTCTGTCTGTCTGTCTGTCTGTCTGTCTGTCTGTCTGTCCGTCCGTCCGTCCGTCCTTCCGTCCGTCCGTCCGTCCGTCTATCCGTCCATCCATCCATCTAGGTAGTTATTCATCCACTAAATCTACGCATATCTATGAGAGTTAGGGCATAATAATGACCAAAAAAGCTTTTAATAGAAAAAGAAGCATCTTGTGCGGACCTTTGAAAAAAGAACTAAGGAAGAGACTAGTGAAGTGCTTTGTGTGGAGAGTGGCATTGTATGGGAGCAGAAACATGGACATTACGGCGAAGTGAAGAGAAGCGAATAGAACATTTTTAATGTGGATGTGGAGAAGAATGGAACGTGTGAAGCGGGCAGACAGAATAAAAAATGAAACTGTGTTAGAAAGAGTGATTGAAGAAGGAAGGATGCTGAAACTGATCAGGAAGAGGAAAAGGAATTGGTTGGGTCACTGGCTGAGAAGAAACTGCCTACTGGAGGATGCACTGGAAGGAGTGGTGAACGGGTGAACAGTTCGGGGCAGAAGAGAAGAAGATATCAGATGACTGACGACATTAAGGTATATGAATCGTGTGCGGAGACAAAGAGGAAGGGATAAAATAGGAAAAATTGGAGAATGCTGAGTTTGCAGGGTAGACCTGTTCTTGGACAGAACAATATGAATTAATGACTGAGAGCATAACCTATGTCAAGGCAACTATTTTTATTTAAGAATGCGAGCGCGGTTCGAAATTTTCAAATATGCAAATAAAAAGGTAGGACATGTGTGCTAGTAAGGTAGGGTAGTCTAGCGATGAAACGTCCAGAAACGACGCAGCGTCATGCTGCTCGTGTTTATCACGGTAGTTGTAGCAGCATTACATTACCCACCCTAAAAACTCATGGGGTCACATCCATTCTGCACGGCGGTCGATTCACAAATGCATTACGCATTTCGCATAACATCGCTCTGTGTGCAATAACCAGAGTCCGTGGAAACCCATAGTAGCGCAATCAGCTAATCGGCCGCCATTGTATTCCATTTCAGTGTCCATGGCCCTTAAAATTAAAAATATTTGACTCTGATTTAGGCTACATTAATTAATTAATTCGTTCATTCATTCATCCATTCATTCAACTGTATACGGCAAATAATACACGCTGGAATAACAATGGCTAATTTGTCGGCATTTCCGGCGCAAAATGATTGCGGTACTCTGAATATCCACGGATTCTGGCGATAACTATATCACACCGCCATCTAGTGATGCGACCACATACTCCTGCTGTGGATGAAAGGCACGGCGGTCGAGTCACAACTAAATTCACATTGTAGCATGCGCAATAACCATACATCACACTGCCATCTGGTTATGCGATCACATACTATAGAATAGAATTATACTGTTTTCGCTGTAAGAAAAATCTTAATGTAAACACAAGCACGTGGCATTCATACCCGTGATTGGCTCCCAGTCGAAACACTCACACGACGCAGGAAAATGTAGTCCGTATTTGGAAACTATCATGGTGTATTATTTGAAAATAAAAAAATTGGATTCTAGTTGTTAAATACAATGAAACATTTAACTTCACTCATATGTGAAACGATATGTAAAAGAAAAGCTACTTTTATATTTTGTTATGTACAATGAACGCGGATGAATACCAACAGTAATACCGAGGTAGTCTATTCTTGTAACAAGCTGGCGTCACTTGAGCTCGTAGTTGTTCACATAAGCACGTGGTACTAAGTATGGCTTCTGCATCCTCGGTGTGTGTGGTTATTAAACATAAGAGTGGAAACCCTCTCAAAAGCGGAGAAAAACAAGTAGTTTTAAATGTATATACCAAGTTGTGTGAGTTTTAATTAGAGTAATTATAAAGTAAATGTTTCCTAAGCAAATGAATGCATAGTAGTGAGGTTAGACCTACTTGACGAGTAACGGGAAATGTTTAACATGAAACAGAATGTACAACAGTAGGCGGGAACACGTACTGAGAATCTATGGCGCCAAACAGCGGCCAATGAAGCCTCACTTCAGTCACGTGCTATTGTTTATATTAGGATTTTTCTTACAGCGAAAAGATTATAGATGCTATGTGACATCTCGTGATACTTGGGGGGGGGGGGGAATGCCACGACTT